>NW_006409024.1:689269-690733 GCF_000296735.1 Chrysochloris asiatica | reverse complement strand
GGGTCAGAGAAAAAGAGGAAGACCCCCAACAAGATGGATTGGCTAAGTGGCAACATTGATGGACTCAAGTGTGGCAACAGTAGTGAGGTTGCCCCAGGATTGGGCAGTGTTTTGTTCTGCTTTGCATAAGGTCACTATGGGTCAGTATCTACTTGATGGCACCTAACAACAAAGTTCCTAATTTGCCTAAGATAGCAACTCTGTCTTAATATATTTGAAGTAGTTTGTGCTATTTATTAGCAGAGTACCTGGACTATGATTGTAGCTCAAAACCTGCCTTCTGTGTGTAATTTACAGTATCTGGTACAATGTATAGTTTAAAACATTTGAGAATCCACCATCTATTACTTGTCTCTAACTGTATGTAATTTAAATTGCAGTCAAGCTGACTAAAGAGAAATCAAATTGAACATGACAGTATGGTAAGGCTATTCAAGGATATAGTTTTTAAAGCTTTGTAAGTGAAATAGTTGCTAATTTTCTAAAATGAGATTCACTCCAAGAAGTGTTAATGTATGTTTATCCCAATTTAGTAATTAATGGTCTCCTCATTCTTTGTAGAGTTATATCTAGATTATTATATGGGTAATTAAAATTATCAAATGGGGGAAGAAAATTGAGACATATTCCAAAAATATAAAAAAGAAGGATAATGAATAAGCATTTTACTTAGGCAAGATAGCAATAAGTGTTAGTCACCTATTGCTGTATCGCAAATACCTGAATTTTAGAGGCATCCAACAGTGATTATTCCTTCCTCGTTCACATATTTGCAGTTTGACTGACCTAGACTGTTGCTGCTGCTGTGTGCCGTGGAGTCGGTTCCGACTCATAGTGACCCTGTACAGGATTTCCGAGGCTGTAAATCTTTATGGGAGCAGAAGGCCCCTCATCTTTCTCCCACAGAACAGCTGGTAGTTTTGAACTTCTGACCTTATAGTTTGCAGTACGATTCATAACCACTGCGCTACCAGACCTAGACTGGACTCTTCCAAATTTAGTTACAAGATCTAAGTTGACTTTAGGACTGATACTCTTATCTCTCATCCCCCTTGAGGCTACCAGAGGTATATTTTTCTCATTACAAATCACAATAAAAAGAGAGGCAAGCAAACACACATTTTGCTTTGTAAGGCCTAGGCTTGGGAATAGCAAATTGTCCCTTTTACTTATGTTACCGTAGCCAGAGCAACTCCCATGGCCTTTCTCAACATCATTATGGTGGATAAAAAGAAATCTACCACACTGAGAGAGGACAATTTTCACTCTTAAATAAATGTTGTTGTTGTTGTTGTGTGCCATTGAGTCAGTTTCAACACATAACGACACAATGTAATGTTTCTGAGAGCAACTGGTAAATTTTGAACTGCCAATCATGTCGCTACCAGTCCAGGGCCAAAGACTATACATATTAATCCCACCATCAGTTCTGTGAATGAATTGCTAACTGAAAGGTTGGTGGTT
>NW_006409024.1:684587-688099 GCF_000296735.1 Chrysochloris asiatica | reverse complement strand
GAAAAAAAAAAGAAAAGAAATACTAGTTCATGTGAAGAATGTTACAGATGCTTGGTTTATAAAGGGATGGAGGAGGAATACACAGCTATTTATCACTCTGAAATGTGGTTCAGTACATGCTTTGTATAGACAATGATTTCCAGACTCAGGTATGGAAAAAGGAGAGTGTAATTAATTAAGGAACAGCACAGGGAAGTGAACCACAAGGTCAGGAGTTCAAACCCACCAACTGCTCCTTGGAAACTTTACACAGGTTTGCTATGCATTGGAATCAGCTCGATGGCACTTAACAACAACAATTAATTAAATCACCAAGTCCCTAACTCCTGCTTACAGAAGATCATTGGCAGCCTCTGTAACTTTGTACATGATTCTGTAACTTTCTGACTCTTCCTTAATAAAGCCCTAAGTGTTTCTTCTGACCTCAGAAGTGCTTATTCTGTCCCACTGCTCATACATTCCACTTCTCATTACAAGGAGAAAAACAAGGAGACTGTGCTCTGCAAATCATTTCTGGCACCTTATTTTGTTGTATTCTAAAGTAATAAGCTCATGAGCAGCAATGGAATAAGACCTCGTCTTAGCTGGGCAGGAAATAAAAAAGGATGGAGATGAGAATCTTGAAAGTTAATGAAAGTCACTCCAAGTAACTGCTAAGAAGAACACTCATTTTAGAATCCGATGAGCTAGTATATCATTCTTGCCTATATAATATTGACCAAATATCTTACATTGTCTGAGCCTCGATTTCTTCAGCAATAAAACAGCAACACCACTGGATGCATAAAGTCATTGCTTTAATGACTGGATTTGAATTCTTGGCAGAGAGTTTGGCACACAAAATTCACTCTGTAAAGCAGCCACCCTGGGCAAATTTAGACAGAACAACAATAGTAGAAAAGGATAAATTATGTGAAAAGTAGAGTAAATGTTGTTGTTGTTAGTTGAAGTCATGTGGATGTCAATTGATGGTATTTTATAATAAAACTGCTCTATAGGGTTTCCTTAAGAAGCTGTGGTTGCCTAGTGGTTATGAGTCTGGCTGCTAACCTCATGGTTGGCAGCTCAAAACTCTCAGCTATTCCACCGGAGAAAGATGAGGCTTTCTGCTTCCGTAAAGATTTACAGCCTTGGATACCCTATGCAGGGTTACTATGACTCAGAACCGACTCCATGGCACACCAACAACAACCAACAGGGTTTCCTTAACTATAATCTTAACCTAAGCTTATCTCTAGGCCTTTCTTTAATGCTAACTGTGTGGGCTCTAATTGCCACTTTTCGTTAGCAGTCAAGCACCAACTAATACATATGTACAGAAAGTAATGTTGTACAGTCAAATGTTCTCAAAAGTAAGTGGAATGAAGTAATGTTTAAATGTTCAAAAGGCTTTTTTAGTAACCTCCTAAAACAGGCCTTTCTATAATGTTTCCGGGCGGGTAATCTATTGAAATACTACCAAAAATTTTCTCCTTATATATTGTAGTTTCATTGTTTCCTCATTACATATCTTAAAAATAACTTCTAGAAACTTCTAGTTTTTGGTGGTGGCAGAGGCAGAGTCAGGTAGGACAGGCTCCATGGGGGAGGGGTTGAAAATCCAGAGAAGGTGCTTTCATGGAACAGCTACAGGGCTCTGGATCAAGCATAAGGTGCAGGGCATCAGTTTCCCACACACACCAGCGGAAAAATCACTCTATTTGGAAAATATTGTGATTTAGCAATCAATCAGGACACGGGATTCCCTCTGTGGCCACCTCACCCAGGCTGAGTTTAGAGGGCAGGGCCATAGCCTGACCTCCACAGTGAACCCGCACTAAAAATTACCAGTGCAGCCATATTTGCAAAAGGAGGTGTGGGGGGATTCTACACGTTTTCCCCTCCTCTTCCTTGTTGCACCTTCTCTGCCCAGTCCAGACGCCTTCAGGCAGGTGGGCGCGCACCCCCAAAACAGTCCAGCATTGAGTCCACAGTTTTCCAACAGCACAGAGAGAAAGAGCCCCACTGGTAGCATGGGCTAATTCTTTGCCCTTAACATTACAAACAAGACATGTATACATAACCTGGGAGCCTCAGTTATACAAGATCCAGGCTGCAGTTGGGCGTTCTCCCAGTAAATACACATAGTTGTTGTTATGGATTAAATTGTGTCTCCCCAAAATATGTGTTGCTATCCTATACTTGTGAAATGAATCCTATTTGGTAAGATCAGCTCAAATCCACCAGCCATTCCTTGGAAACTGCATGTAAATTGTTTTGTGTATTAACTCGATATACTTTTATTTTCATTATAATTTCAGAAATCCCAAGTAAAAACTTCCATTTAAAATAATTAATACAATTCACTCTTCAAATACTGATGTTAATTTCTATAGCATATCAAGTGCCTTTACTGTGTAAATCAAAAATTTTAGCCATTTACAAAGTCTTCATAGTGTTTTATGCCCTCTTTAAAACAAGTCATCTCATTAGGACTCTATGCAGTATGGATGTTGAGCAGAAAGTGTC
Source organism: Chrysochloris asiatica (assembly GCF_000296735.1). Taxonomy (NCBI): domain Eukaryota; kingdom Metazoa; phylum Chordata; class Mammalia; order Afrosoricida; family Chrysochloridae; genus Chrysochloris; species Chrysochloris asiatica. The sequence goes on along the minus strand of NW_006409024.1, from coordinate 685,591 downwards.
ATCCACATTAAGGGCTCAAGCAGACCCTGAGGTAACAATCAAAACCTACAAACAAGTCACAACCCTTATTATTGCTGTTGTTGTTAGGTGTCAACAAGTCTGTGTCAACACATAGCTACCCTGTGTACAACAGAGCAAAATACTGCTTGTGTCAGTCCCTCTCTTTGGAGGCTGGGGTGATCTTCCACTTGCTCACTGACCTTTTACTTTACAAAGTGTTATGTCCTTTACCAGGGATTGGTCTGTAGGGATGGGTTTCACTAAGTCTGGTGTAACATGGGTTTAAAGAATGTAGCTTTATGGAATGCTCTGTCCTGACAGTGTATATGAAAGATAGCATGCTGACCTAGAAAACTTGGGCATGGAGAGACAGACTAGCTGTGAGCCTTCCAGACCATGAACTGAATAAAGCTGAGTGTGTACAGGCAGGAGGCTGACTTGCAGAATGCACCCTTTGCAAGGCACTAGCAAGCTAGCTAAAGGTGCTTTGTAACATTTGCCCAAACAGGGCAGCAGAGCCCAAGGGGCCACAAGGTTGAGGGGCCAAAGACAAGAGTGAAGCCTACCTGCAGTATGACAGAGAAGAGGTGCTCCTGACTGAGGAACTGCTGCATCCTGAGTTGTTTCTGATCCTGAATTGTACCCTGTTCACATCCCTAATGAACCCCATAATTGTGAGTATTGTCTATGAGTTCTGTGTGGCCATTGCAATAGATTATCAAACCCAGATGTGACACAGAGAATGCTGTGGGAGGGATGGTTGGTGTCAAAAGAAGGCAAAGAAGATTGAAGGGTAGAGGTATGTCTGGCCTCTGCCTCATAGGAATTGACCTTGGGCTGGTTTTGAGTCTGAATCTCCTTTCTCTTCTGAAGCCAGAGGAAATCAGATATGGCCTCCATGCCATTTTTGGTGTGATGCTTCAGGATAAGCACTAGACTGTTAACTACAAGGTCTGCAGTTCAAACCCACAAACCATTCCTTGTAAGCCCTATACAGGGTCTCT
>NW_006409024.1:681901-683132 GCF_000296735.1 Chrysochloris asiatica | reverse complement strand
TTTTGCTTTCTATATTTATGGTGTCCTTGATATCATGCGACAACTCCTCTGGTCTTCAGTCATTAGTGTTCAGAGCATCAAGTCTAATCTTGAGATGTTCTCTAAATTCAGGTGTGCTGTACTTATGGTTGTGCTTTGTTTCTTGTAGGGTTGTTTCAATTTTCTTCAGCTTCAACTTGAACTTGCATAGAAGAAATTAGTGGATTGTTCTTCAGTTGCCCACTGGCCTTGTTATGACTGATGGTACCAAGCTCCTTCATTGTTCCTTTACATATATGTAGTTGGTTTGATTCTTGTGCATTCCATCAAGCAAGGTACACATGGCATTATTTATATTGTTGATAAAGGTATTTCTAATGAGTAAGTTTTTAGTCCTGTAAAATTCTGGTGTCTTTTCTATCACCAAGGTTATATTTCCCTACTACAGATCCTTCTGTTTTTCCCTAGCTTTTGCATTCTATTTTTTCCATCATCATTGTTTTACTATTACTGATAAATTCATAACAGAAAACTATTATTATATTGTGATTGCCATGTAGGTAAAATGAAAAAATATATTTGAAGCACTTACTAACTGCAAACCATGAAACAAACCCCAAACCACTTACATCTGATGATGACACACCCCAATGCTCCACTTATAGGTAGGATTGAACCCTCAACCTTTCAGTTAGCAGCTGAGTGTCTTAAACATGGGTATCACCCAGGGACACCCACTAAATAAACACAAGGATTATTTTAACAGTATCTCTGACACAGCAGGCCATGGCTCAAAGATAACATGTTAAAAAACAGAGTTTTCTCAGATAATACTGTTTGAAATCTACCTCTGACCTTTAGCATTATGTGAATTTGTAGTCATCAGTTCAAATCTCTGAGTCTCATTTGTACTATGGAAATAATTGTAATCATGATACTATTATAGCATAACAATCATGTTCATCTCATAGAGCTGTTTGGAGGAGTCAATTATAAAACATATAAAAGGAGCATATAATAATACCTAGCACAAGGTAGATGTTCAAGCAATGAATTTATTTACTTAGCAATTATTATATTTATAATAACTACTATTATCCTAATTTTCATTCTTATTTAGATCGACTGTAAAGTATAATAACTCTGTTTTTTTTTTTAAGTATTTAATGTGAATTATGTGTTAGTTTACATGGGTGAACATTATCTTTACATTCATCCTATTGTACTTTGTTTCATTGCAATGATCACAATC
>NW_006409024.1:679643-681391 GCF_000296735.1 Chrysochloris asiatica | reverse complement strand
CTATTGAAAGCTTTTAAACCAGTCACTTCTTGGCTTTAAAGTCTCCCCATTTTGGGCAACCAGTGTCTAAGTTCCCCCTCCCTCTCGGCCCTGTGTACCAAGGGGGTGGGAGTGATCCTCACTGTACAGATTTGTCTGCTCCTTTGTCATACTGCATCCACAAGCATAGGTCAAGATCATCCACTTATAGTGGCTTACTCCTTCCCCCCTCCCCCTTCTTTCTTCCTCTAGTTGTGTTCTGATCATCCAGCCATTGGTGCCAGGTCAAATGGGTACTGTCTGCAAGTGTGTATGTTCTTGTGCATCCCCCCTCACTTTATATCAGCTGGATGCTTCACACTCTGTTCTAGTCCTTTGGGGCCATGTCCCTGCCCCTGGGCCCAGGAGTCCCAAGGTCTCATCATATTACTGGTTAACCAGATCTCAATCCAGGTTAGCAGGAGTCTATTGAACATGGTCAGACTTAGTTCAAACTTCATTGCTGTTTCTTCCCCTCTTCCCCTTATCAGTAACCAATGTGGTCAGCTGCAGGACCATATGCCTGCTAGTGTATTCCATCTGAGTTTCAGTCATGGAGGGAGGTTTGCCTTGAGGGGATTTGACCACTTGCCTTGATGGCTCCCTGGGGAACAACCTGCTTTTTCTTGTAGTAGTCAATTGGACTGCTGTTGTTGTTGTTTTCTGCTTGTCTTTCTTTCAAAAAGTATCTTCTGCTCTTCTAGCTGCTCCAGACTGGTCTGCTTGTCCTTTCACGTGGGAATGTACCACCTCAGAAGATTCTGGATGATGATCAGGATTCCACCTATGGTCTTGTGCAGTGCAAATGCTCTGCAGGGAGCCTCCTTTACTGGGCAAGTTCTAGCCCCATTCTAGTTATTCCAAACAGTTATATGCTGAAGATGGACTTACAAGCTTTCTCTGGTGATGTTTCTGGCTATTCCTCTCTCTCCCCTTCAAGTGTCTATTTTACAATAGTAGGCAAGGGAAACCAAGACTCAACAAACAGCTAAGCATCTTAAAATAATTTCCCCACTTTAACCCATTCAAACTATGCCTCAATCTTTGTATCCACAAGCCCTGTTTTTCCACACTTGTGCTCAGATCGTTGTTTACCTCTGTCCCATTTAGCTCATGTAAACCTGTGTAGCTATTCTTCCATCTGCCTTATTTTTCCTTTCCCCTATCCCTTCTAGTGTATTGCTCCCCCAGCACCAAATTATCCTGTGTCTATTCCATACTCTGTGTTTCACTATCCTGTGCCTATTCTTTAATATGCACTCACAGGTTCTCTGAATTCATTGCAGTAATTTTGTCCGTTCTGAATTCTGCTATCCATCAGCCAAGTTCCAGGTGGTGTTGCCCTGTCTGTCAATCTCTGGTTGTTGTCTGTTCTTGCTGGTTCATTCCAAAGAACTCCCTTTAGGATGTTTTGAAGAGCTGGATTGGCTTTTAAAAACTCTGTTAGCTTCTGTTTATCCTGGAATGTTGTGATTGCACCATTGTATTTGATTGACAGTTTTGCTGGATAGACTATTCTTGCTTGATAGTTCTTTTCTTTTAGGGTTTTATATGTGTGTCCCCATTGCCTTCTTGGCTGCATAGTTTCTGCTGAGAAGTCAGAGCTTAATCTGATTTGCTTGCCTTTGTAGGTTACACTTCTCTTTTCCCTGGTTGCTTTTAGGTTTCTATCCTTGTCTGATTTTGGATTATGATTGATTATGATATATCTCGGTGGTTTTCCTTTAGTG
>NW_006409024.1:674166-679202 GCF_000296735.1 Chrysochloris asiatica | reverse complement strand
GAACATTTGAATTTGTTTCCATATTATTCTTCTGAATTCCTTCTCAGGCAGATCTAGAGCCTGCTCTTCTACTGGAAAGTCTGTGTCTGCTTCCAGCTCATTTGTCTGCTACTTTTTTTCTGTTTTTCAACATGTGTTGATATCTTTAATTGTGTTTTCTTAGACATTTTCAACAGTTATGTAATATTTTAATGCTTAAATGGATGTATGTTGCTTTTTGTTAAGCTTACTGAGCATCTCCTGGTTGATATGATCTGGAGACAGGCTTCTCTTTTCACGTGTAATGCCTAGCAGCTGGTTTTTGCTCTTGTTCAAATGGTGGAGTACTACAGGGTATGCTTGTAGCCTGGCTATATGGGCACCGTTGCTGTCTCTTCTTGGGTAAGGTAGGGAGAGAAAGCTCCCACCACTGGGAGAAGAGTGAGGCCAAAAGGACCAAAGACAGAAGCAATATAAAAGCAGAGACAGAAACCACCAAGCAGAAACAAAAAATAAAATTGTGATTGACACTATTCACTGGCCTTTTCTGTGCAAAGTGTCCTGCCTAGGTAAACTATGGGGTGGATTCCCAGGGTCAAAATGTCATAAGAAGCATCCTGCAGGTTTCCTCTCTGTGCTGTTGGAAAACTGTGGGTGCAATGCTTGACCTTTTTGAGGGTGTGCTCCTGCCCACCGTTAGGCATCTGGGCTGTGCATTGAGGGCACGATCGGGGTGAAGAGGAGCAATGTGTGAAAAATGAAGTGAAAGATGAAAACTCGGTCACACCTCTCCCTTCAGGGGTGCTGTTCTGCAGCTTCTAGAGCTGGGTCACTGCTGCCTCCTCTTGGCTGTGGCCATGCCCTCCAGATGAGGGCTTCTGGCTGCCAGCCACCACGGCTGTGTCAATTTAGAAATCAGTGTATTTTGCTTTCACCTACAGATATCTTCTCAATGGGTGCAGGGAACTAGTGTCCGGAACCTTAAACAAGATCCAAAGCTCTGCAGTTTTTCTGTGGGCTGCTCTTTCCCTGCTTTTTTTTTTGAGTTTTGACAGAGGAGTTTTCACTGTCTATCTCTGCTTTCCCCACTCCCAAACCAGAAGTCCACCTTTTGCATTCTAATCACCAGTTGTTGTTTTTGTTGTTGTTATGTGCCGTGGAGTCAGTTCCAACTCATAGCGACCCTATACAGGGTTTCCAAGGCTGTAAATCTTTACAGGAGCAGACTGCCTTTTCTTTCTCCTGTGGAACAGAAGGTAGTTTTGAATTGCTGACCTTGTGGCTTGCAGTCCAATTTGTAACCACTACGCTACCAGAACTCCTTTAATCATCAGTAATTATCAATTTATCCTGATTGCATATTTGATCAATTTCAGATTTCAGAACTTAGCTTAAATCTTCAATATTTTCCTTAGCATTAGTGGTTGGTATATAAATTTTAATAATAGTCATATTAACTGTCCTTCTTGTTAATATTAATTAATTATTTATTAATAATGAATATTATTCATATTATCCTATTGCTAACAGCAGAGTCCTGGTGTGGTGCTGTGGGTTAATGCACTGGACTACAAGGTTGATTTGAACTTCAAGTTAGGCAGTTCACGCTCATCAGCCACTCCTCAGAAACTCTATACAGGGTCACTGTATAGAGGGATGGAATTGACTTGATTGCACTTAACAACATAACAACAACATTGCTGACAGCATCAAGCACCAGGATAGATCTTGAAATGTCCTTCTTGACAATGAATGTAATGCCATTCCTCTTCAATTTGTTATTCTCAGTTATAATTTGTTATAATCATAGTAGACCATATGATTACCCAATTCAAAATGGCCAGTATAAGTCCATTCCAGTTCACTTAGATCTTCAAGCATTTCATTTTTAACAATTTCAAATTTTCCTTGAATCATACTTTGTACGTTTTATGTTCCAATTACTAATGAGTGTTTGCAGCAGTTTATTCTTAATTTGAGTTGTCCTACATAAAAAATGAAGGTCTCCAGCCTGGAACAGCAAGAAGAAATAAGATACTTCTTGAAAGAAAGACTAGCAGGAAAAATCCAAAACAAAAATGGCAGTCTGATTGACTACTACAAGAACAACCAAGTAGTTCTCCAGGGGAGCCATCAAGGCAAGCAATCAAGTCCCTTCAGGACAAACTCCCCTCTAAGACTGACAATCATACATAAACAGGCATGTAAGATTGCTGGTGACCACCTTGGTCAACTAATGAGTGGAAGAGGGAAAAGGCAAAAATGAAGATACAGGCTGAGTTTGACCACATTCCATAGATTCCTGTCAACCTGGAGATGAGGTAGGTAAGTGGAAGTGGTGGTTGGTCTGAAGTTTGGTGAGACTTGGGGACTCCTAAGCCCATGGACAAGGACACAGCCACAGATGGTTAGAGCTGAGAGTGAAGCATCCAGCTGATATGAAGTGAGGGGGATACACAAGAAAGTCCAAACTTGTATACAGTATTCATTTGAGCTAGCCTTGATGGCTTGATGATCAGAACTAAACTAGAGGAAGATAAGAAAACAATTTTGGATAAAGGAAACAGGTGTAAATTGCCACACTTTGATGAATTTGACCTATACTTATGGATATAGTAGCTCAAAATACCAACTGAGAGGGAAGGAGTCTTCACATCAATTATCAATCCTATCCCCTCTGTATACAGGGTTGATAGGGACAGGAAACTTAGACATTGGCTACCAAAAATGTGGGGACTATAAAGGCATGATGTGACTGGCTTACAAGTTTTCAAGAGGGAGTTTAGTTTCAGAGTGTGACCTTGAGTAGGGTTTCCAAAGAATGGTTGGTAGGTTCGAATCACTAACCTTGAGGTTAGCAGTCCAATGTTTATCCTATAGTGAAGACCTTTAAAGAGGATTAACACAGTGATTGCAACAATGGGCACAAACATAACAACAATTCTCATAATGCATTTTAACAATATATTACTATCCTAATCAGGCTGCAAACTTCAAGGTCAGCAGTTCAAAACTACCAGCTGTTCCGTGGGAGAAAGATAAGGCTTTCTGCTACCATAAAGATTTACAGCCTCGGAAACCCTGTACAGGGTCACTATGAGTCAGAACCGACTCCAGGACACATCACCACACCACCACTTTGATAAAGTAATCTAAAACTTTATGAAGCAGACACAAGTCATGAATATTTTACTGCAATTATTCTGTATTGTGAAATATTTTGCTTTTGAGTCAACAAAAATTTCAATACTTTATTCATCCAAATCTTAGTTAGACAAAAAACTTCCTCTCTTATAAACTAGTTTACTTAATCACTTTTATCCTTTGGAAATGTTGAAAATAAGACTCAAGTTACCTTGAAATACAGGAATCCAAAAAGAACCACTTCATGAAATAATGTTGCTGATAAAGACAGATCTTTTGTAGTTCCCACCTGATTCAAGAGGCAATAATTTAGTGTTGAAAATGCTGGAGCCCACTCCAGCATAATCTTTTTATATTTAATACATTAGATAACTATAAAAACATAATCCAATGTATGCTTCTGGTAAGAATAAAACTCATTTCATAGTTTTTTAAAATTTCTTATGAGTTTACCATGATGAAACGATTAAAGGTATCATATTGATCAATGAAGACCCAACTCAGGTGAAAAAAAGATTTTAAGTACACCCTCCTCTAAAGACAAGTAATTCTAGATTAGGTTTGATTGACAAGATGAAATCTATGCACCTAGACCCCACACCTGTCAGTATTTGGAATTAACAATTTTCATTAGTGCTGACAAGCCTAGAATTCTATAGTTTTTTAAGTAGAACAATATTTGCATGATTTTGTAAAATATCCTTATTATTGTATACAATTAAACTCAATTCAATACCATGCTGGAAAGGGAAAATCAAATAATGCATATCTAAATGTGTGCTTTCTATTTTCTCAAAAGCACTCTGGGGTAGTGCTGTAGGATCAGCACTGGCCTGTGAACTACAAGGTCAGTAGTTCAAACCCACCTTGGAAACCCTATACAAGGTCACTATGAGTAGGAACCAACTCAACGGCAGTTAACAACAACATTTTCTCCAAAGAAAGGAAACCATTTTGCTAGAGATGCTGCCCATGGCTCTGAACTGAGCTTCAGGGGTCAAACTTTCAAAGAGGAAGCTTGGACACCATGGCAAAGATGTTTCCATTTTGACAGGAAAAATATGTAAATCTAGGATTGAACGACTGGTTCTCCCTTTGCACAGCTTCAAATTACTTCTTTGACTACTGATTTTAATGGTCATGTCAGGAATAGACATGTTAGCAGCATGTCTACTTTTGTAACAGGTTTACCAGTACAAGTTGCAGGTGAATAATTCTGACTCAAAGCAACCCCCCATGTGTCAGAGTACAACTCTGTTCCATAGGGTTTTCAAAGGATGAATTGTTGGAAGTAGATCTCTAACCCTTTTTTCCTAGGCATTTCTGGTGGTCTTCAATTCTCCAACCTTTTTTGTTAGTAGCCAAGAGCATTAACCATCTGTACAACCCAGGGACTCTAATTCTCATTATTTTAAATTAAAACAGAACTTTATACATGTGGAAATATCAGAAAAGCAGTGAGCTTTTGGATGGGGATGTGAGCACTAAATACTGTTCCTGGCTATGACTCCAAATCCTTCACCTGTTAAACTCGAAGAGGCTGTGTCATAGACAGCTCAGGAAGCTGGGCCAGGCTGATCCCATTCTTGTGCAAATATTTAATAAAGGGTGGGAAGCCTTAACTGGGATGAATGAGTGTCAGTATTATAGCAGGAAGAATGACTAAACACAAAAATTCTGGGTAAACATCTGGCCAGGGCCATAATTAATTAAGGAATTAAAATAGATAAATTGAGACATATTAATTGAGGAATTAAATAAATGAGACATGGGGAAACCTGTGCATGAAGAATTCATTGTCTTTGCAAAGCAACAATGAAATACTTTCTTTTCTTTTCTTTTTCTTTCTTTCTTTCTCTCTTTGGATGGCAGAGCCACAAAGAGTTGTTTTATTATTTTTATGCACAGACCCC
>NW_006409024.1:672112-673073 GCF_000296735.1 Chrysochloris asiatica | reverse complement strand
GACAGTAAAGAATGAGAGAAGTAGAGTATTAGAGCAGCCATAGAAATAATAATAATAAAGCATGTAATGAGAAGATTTTGAATTTATTATGACCCATGACTCCTGTATTCAGCCGACACCGCACCCGCTTTCGGAAAAACCCTGGAATAAGTTTGCTGGGGCTGGCTCCTGGCAAACATCTATAAAATGGAGTATTATTCAGTAATAAAAGGAATAAAAGAAACTTCAAATGGTACGTGAAAGAAGCCAGACACCAAAGGTTACATATTGCATAATTTTGTTTATGTGAAATATTTAGAAAAGACAAATCCAGACAGACACAAAGCAGATTGGTGGTTGCCAGGGACTGTTGCTGTTGTTAGGTGCCATCAAGTTGGTACTGACCCAAAGCAACATTATACACAGCAGAATGAAACACTGCCCGATCCTGGGCCAACCTCACTACTGTTGCCACTCTTGAGTCCATCAAAGCTGTGACTTGGCCAATCTATCTCATTGGGGGTCTTCCTCTTTTTCTCTGACCCTCCACCTTACCAAACATGATATCCTTCTCCAGTGACTGGTTGCTTCTAACAATATGTCCAAAGTATGAGAGACAAAGTTTGGTCATGTTGGCCTTCAAGGAGCACTCTGGCTGCACCAATGGTTCCAAAATGGATCTATTGGTTCTTTTGGCAGTCTGTGGCACTTTCAATATTCTCCTCCAACACCATAACTCAAAAGCATCAATTCTCCTATGGTCTTCCTTATTCACTGTCCAGCTTTCACATGCATATGAGGTTATTGAAAATACCTTGGCTGAAGAATGGATAAACAAATTGTGGTACATAAACACAATGGAATATTATGCTACCTTGAAGAATAACAAGGAAGCTGCAAGCCACCACATAACATGGATGAAACTTGAGAACATTATATTGAGTGAAATTAGTCAGTCACAAAAGGAGAAATACTGCATAGG
>NW_006409024.1:664574-667707 GCF_000296735.1 Chrysochloris asiatica | reverse complement strand
TATTTTCAATAACCTCATATGCATTTGAAAGCTGGACAGTAAATAAGGAACACCTTAGAAGAATTGATACTCTTGAGTTATGGTGTTGGAGGAGAATATTGAAAGTACCATGGGCTGTCAAAAGAACCAACAGATCCGAGTTGGAATAAGTGCAGCCAGAGTGCTCATTGCAGGCCAGGAAGGCCAAATTTCGTCTCTCATACTTCGGACATATTGTCAGGAGGGACCAGTAGCTGGAGAAAGATATCATGTTTCTTAAGGTGGAGGGTCAGAGAAAAAGAGGAAGACCCCAACGAGATGGATTGGCCAAGTGGCAGCATCAATGGACTCAAGCGTGGCAACAATGGTGAGGTTGGCCCGGGATCAGGCAGTGTTTCATTCTGTTGTGCATAAGGTCACTATGAGTAGTACTGACTTGATGGCACCTAACAACAATAACAACAAGTGGATTAATTTGCTTGAGCAATGTGGTAGCTTTGGTACATTCAAGCAATGTTACATAGCACTTTGACAATACATTCATTTTAGGCAAATAACAGAGTGCACAACACTTTTGGAATTCAGCTTTAAAATCATATTTAATAAGTCAAATCTTCTATCCTATGTACGTGCTAATCCTAACTAATAAGCCACATAGCAAAAATGCAAGTTCAGCACTTTTTTATGTGAGATGTGTTTAAAATATATTAAGACTTCACTATGTGCCAAATAGCAAGTGGATATATTTTCACATGATATGTCTATTCAAAGGAACTGTACCTTGGTCACTGCAATTTGAGATAATAAATTCAGTAAAATCCATTCTATTGTCCATATTTCCAAAATAAATCAATGTTACAATGCAATTTTGAAAATTGCAGAAGTCTTTTCCCAAGCTCCTTTGTCTTAGTTTCCTGAAATCTCCCTAGACTTTTGCAGAAGAGTTCTTCTTGTCCTGAATGGCTTATTATGCACACTATGATGCATGAACATCACTGTTGGAATCAAGGGCCCTATGTAACTGCTGCCAGAGCATTCTGTTGCACTTGCTTTCTGTAATGCCCATGGGGGCAGGAATTTCTGTCTGCTTTTATTAAGCACCTTCCCTAATAGCTACAGGAACAAAGAAAGCTGCCATTAGATGTTTTTTAGTAAAAATGTCAATACTCTCCCAAGACTGTTCAGCATATTTGTCTGGGCTGTCTTGGGAAAAGAAGTGTTAAAAAAGCTAATACCCTGCTCATTTAACTGTAAGTCCTCCCTGGACCTGCACAATGAATGGCATACAGTAAGTTTTTCATGAATACATTGAATTTGACCAAAGCCACCACAATGGAATATGATTCCATTAGTCATTCCAGGCATTTTGCTTTCAACAACTGGTTTCCAGACCACATCACTCGCTCTTACTAAAAAGCAACTTTGCTGAAAAAATTGGAAAGATCACAGATTATTTTGAAGATAGTTTGTGTAAAGAAATAACTACATTGTATGAAGAAAGCCATGATATTTATCAATATATTTTCTCAGCTGGACAACTATGGCTCTCAAACATTTTGAGTTCAAATCTGACTACATCTACATTGATTATATTTTCATGTGGGTGCTCTTCTGAGTTTGATTCCTGACTGATAAGACTCACTCAGCACAGTTCTGTCCTGCCCCAGACAGGGCACTCTCCATTTTTGTCCAATGCTGGTGAGATAGGACAGTACTTTTTTCTGATCTCTAACTTCCAATAAGCCATTATTTCACTCCTCTCAAAGCTTCCCCAGCAGATATTACCATAACAATGTGTAGATTTCTGGTCCACCAAACAGTGTGCATACATTCATTTTGTATGTAAGGTTCAATGACTATTCTAAAAAACCCTCTTGCTTTAACCACTTTAAAATTATTTACTTGAATTCTCTGAACAGTCAGGTAAATAATGTTTTCTCAGTTTCTTTTTTTGGAGGGTGGGGAAACTGGGGATCCCTGGGGAACTCATGCAATTTGCTTTAAAAAAGTTCAGACTAACCCAGTGATAACATGGAGGAAAAGTCTTGATGATCTGATTCCTTATCTTTCCCCACCAAAGTAAAGAGTGAAGAAAACCAAAAACACATGGAAAAAAATAATCTAAAGGACTAATGGACTGTGGGAACCTCAGCATTCTTGACATTGGAACCAAAAGAACTAGATGGTAGCTATCACTACGGATAGCTCTGAAAGAGATCACATAGGAGATCTTGGATAGAATGAGATAAAAATGTGAAACAAAACTCGAAGACATAAAAATGACTAGTCTTACTGATCTGATAGATAAACCTGGAACTGAATGTTCCACATATGGTTCAACTTTCAGTCAACAATAGCCAACAACAGACAATAAGGTGAATAATAACATCAGGAAGGTAGGGACCTGTTAGAAAAAATCAATCAAACAAAATCAAAAGAGGAACTTTTGTCTAGGAATAATGCTCAAATGGTAGGAAGGGATAGGAAACAAGGGCAAATGGGATGGGAATCATGAGGAGGAAGCAGGAGGAGTGTTTTTATATTGTGGGAAATGCAAGCAGTGTCACAAAACAAAATGTGCATGAACTGGTGAATGAGAAACCAATTTGCTCTGTAAATTTTCACTCAAATCAAATCAAAAAGTTAAAAATAAAGATAACAGCCAAGAAAATTCTATGGGGCAGTTCTACTCTTTAACACTTGGGGTCATCATTAGTTGGAATCAACTGGAAGGCAATATTTACTTAGTAGTTCTTTTGTTGTTAAAATTTTGGTTTGGGGTCATTTGTTGTTGTTGTTGTTAGGTACCATCGAGTAAGTATGGACTCTTAGCGACCTTATACACAGCAGAACAAAACACTGCATGATCCTGGGCCAACCTCACTATTGTTGTCACGCTTGAGTTCATTGGTGCTGCCACTTGGCCAATCCATCTTACTGGGGGTCTTCCTCTTTTTCTCTGACCCGCCACCTTATCAAACATGATACCCTTCTCCAGTGACTGGTCCCTCCTGACAATATGTTCGAAGTATGAGAGATGAAATTTGGCCATCAATGAGCACTCTGGCTACACTTCTTCCAACACAGATTTGTTGGTTCTTTTGGCAGCCCATGACACTGTCAATTTTCTTCTCCAACACCATAACTCAAAAGC
>NW_006409024.1:661210-664309 GCF_000296735.1 Chrysochloris asiatica | reverse complement strand
TTATTGGTCCAGTGGTGACGATTTTTGTTTTCTTTACATTAAGATGCAATCCATACTGAAGGGTGTGCTCTTTGTACTTCATTAGTAAATATTTTTAGTCCTCTTCACTTTCAACAAGCAAGGTTTGTCATGTGCATATCGCAGGTTGTTAATAAATCTTCCTACAATTCTGATGCCATGTTTTGTTTTGTTTTCATATAACCCAACATCTCAAATTATTTGCTCAGCATACAGGTTGAGTAAGTATGGTGAAATAATACAATTTTGTTACACACCTTTCTTAATTTTAAACCATTAATTGTTCCCATGTTCTGTTTGAACAACTACCCCTTGGTCCATGTACAGATTCCTCATGAGCACAATTAAGTGTTCAGGAATACTCATACTTCACAATGTTGTCCATAGCTTGTCATGATCCACACACTCGAAAGGTTAACACAAGTAAACATCTTTCTGATATTCTCTACTTTTAGTCAAGATCCATCGGACAGCAACAATGATATCCGTCATTGCACAGCCTCTTCTGAATCCGGCTTGAACCTCTGAAAATTCTCTGTCAATGTATACTTGTACTCATTTCTGTATTACCTTTAGTAAAACTTTACTTGCATGGGTTATCAAAGATATTGTTCAATGATTTCTGCATTCCATTGGTTACTTTTCTTTGAAATACAGATCTCTTCCAATCAGTTGGCCAGATAGTTGTCCAAAATTCTTGGCATAGATGAGTGAATACCTCCTGTGTCGCCTCACTTTCTTGAAATATTTCAATTTTTATTCCATCAATTCCTGATGCCTTGTTCTTTGCCAATTCCTTCAATGCCCCTTGGATTTCTTCCTTCAGTATCATTGGTTCTTGATCATATGTTACCTCTTGAAATGATTGAACATCAACCATTTCCTTTTGGGGTCATTGGGTCACTATAAGCCAAAATTGACTTGCTGGCATTGGATTTTTGGTGGATGAGTAAGAAGTCATAATCAACATTGATCAAGGTAGCTTATTGGAACAGTTCAATAGGGATTCAGTTAAAGACATTCTCTACTTAAGAGGAGACTGAGGCCTTTAGGAAATTACAAGTGTCCAAATATCTATAAAGACCTAGAATAGAAATTGAAGACTGCACATATGGAAAGACCACAAGACTGGTCTTTCCATAACCCTTAGGTGAAGGAAAGACAACTTGGCTTTACAATATTTCCAGTTATAGATGAATTCCACCATATCTTTGTACTTCAGAAGAGGGATCTTAGCATCACTTTGTTCAGTGCTTTGCTGGTAACATATGCTAATGTCACCAGGAAAAAAAAGAAAAGAAAAGAATCTAGACAATCAGAAAGTATATTTGGCTATGAATTAACCACTCTAAGTAGGTCACAGGGAGCTTAAGCATTGGTATGTTAACCATGTAAGGTTGGCAGTTCAAATTCACCAACAACTCTGAAGGAGAAAGATGAGACTATTTGCTTCTGTAAAGATTTACTGTCTCAGAAACCCTAAGGAGCAATTCAACTCTGTCCTATATAGGGTCTCTGTGAGTCAGAACTGACTAGATAGCAGTGGGTTTTTGGTGGATGAATAAGGAAGTCATAAAGATCATTAATAAAGGTAGACTTACACTTTCCTACAAGATTCCACTTATTTGACTATGTAGACGGTTTTATTTCAAAATAGGTTTGTAACTGGGAAAACTGGAGTGATTGCCCTGCATGATCACTTCCTCTTTTGTCATTTCCTGCCCAGTTACTGGATTCTAATTAGCCTATCTCCAAATCAATTCCCTTCTCTCCTTTGCCTCTTTTATCATTTCCAAATTTGAAAATAATCGTTTATTTTACTTTGAGAGATAAATGCCTTAGCTTGTTGTTGTTACGTATTGTTCAGTCAATACTGACTCATAGTGACCCTGTATAGGGTTTCTGAGGAGCAACAGGTGGGTTTGAATTGTTGACCTTGTGATTCTCAGCCCAGTGCTTATCCTACAGTGCCACCCCAGGAGTCCAAACACCATAGTGATCATCTCTCTAATAGGTTGCCCTAGTGTGGTGCTTTGGGTTAATGCACTGGACTGCAAAGTCGTTTGAACTGCAAGGTTCAAGCTCACCAGCTTGTCCTTAGAAACCCTATATAGGGTCACTATGGGTTGGAATCAACTCGACAGCACTTAACAACAATAGGTTGTCCTGTTGTTGTTGTTAAGTGTGCTTAAGTCAGTTCTAACTCACAGTGACTGAAGAACTGCTAGTGAGTTTGAACCACCAACCTTGAGGTTCAAACTGACTTTGAGGTCCAGTGGTTATCCGACAGCGCCACATCAGGACTCCAGTGGGTTTCCCTATACTCTTGAAAAACTTCAACTACCAGGAGGCATTAAATATACCTTCATTTCACAAAAAGTCTGTGCTTACACTAAGGTTGAAAACTGGGACACTATTAAAATAAGTCACTACTGTGAAGAGAAATGAAGTAAAAATGTGTATAAAGAGAAAGAGAAATGTCTGCCAGCCTCCAGTTACCCAACTTTCCACAGTATCAGCTCCAGTCATTATTTGACTGCAACCACATGAGGTCTAAGCAAGTATAGCCCAACAAAACCTTCTCAAATTCCTAACCGAAAACATGAGAGACAATATCATTGTAATTTTAAGCAATGATATATATATTTTTTTAATTTGGTGATATTTTTATTTTAAGTTTTTATTGTGAATTATGTGTTAGTTTGCATGGGAGATTTTAAGTTTTTATTGTGAATTATGTGTTAGTTTACATGGGAGAACATTATCTTTACATTCATCTGGTCATATTTCATTTCATTGCAATGATTACAATCCTTTCCATGTATCCTAAAACAACCAAATGGTACACCCCACACTACTGTCCCCAGCCGCCAGCATACAACCTCTCTCCCTCCCTGAGTCTAGAGTCCCCAGCTGCTCCATCTCTCCATGTCATCATCTCTGTCTCCATCCCTCACATCACTGCCTCTCTGAATAGGGTCCCACACTTTACTTTTTTCCCTTGATGGTTCCAGGGATCTCTGCTCCTGGAATGCAAAATCAACCACTCCCCTCCTTTTGTTACAAATCTTCTACCTTAAC
>NW_006409024.1:657745-660104 GCF_000296735.1 Chrysochloris asiatica | reverse complement strand
GGTATACCAGGAAAACCAAGATTCAAAAGACAGTCAAGCATCTTAACATTATTTCCTCTTTTCCCCATTCCAACCATGTCTAAATCCCTGTATCCCAGAGCTCTGTTGTTCCAAGGATGTGCATATATCATTATTTACCTCTATCCTGTTTAGCGCATATAAACCTGCCTAACTGTTCTCCCATCCATATTGTTCTTCCTTTCCCCTTCCCCTTCTAGTGTATACCTACACCCCCCGCCCCCCAGCATCCAAACTATCCTGTGTCTATTCCCTACCCTGTTCTAGAATATTCTATATCTATTCCCTATCTTGTGCTCCACCCTCCCCTCCCTCCCCTCACCCCAACCCATACACGCCTATAACCAACAAAAAATCTCCCCCCTTTTAATGTGGGTACTTTTTCTTAGTAATTTACAGTAATGGTCCTATGCAGTATTTCTCATTTTGTGATTTACTGATTTCACTCAGTGTAACGTCCTCAATGTTTATCCATGTTATGTGGTGGTTTGCAGCTTCCTTGTGTTTTCTTCATGGTAGCATAATATTTCATTGTGTGGATGTACAAGGTTTGTTTCTCCATTTTTCCATAGATGGGCACTTAGGCTGTCTCCATCTTTTTGCTATTGTAAATAATGCTGCTGTGAACATTGGTGTTTATATATCTACTCCTGTTATAGTTCGTATTTCTTGTGGATAAATACCAAGTAGAGGAATTGCTGGATCATAAGGTATCTCTATTTCCAGTCTTTTGAGAAAGTGCCATATTGTTTTCCAGGGTGGTTGGACCATTTTGCAATCCCACAAGCAATGTAGGAGGGTCCCAGTGTCTCCATATCCTCACCAGCATTTATTGTCCTCTACATTTTTGATCTTTGCTATTATTACCGATGTGAGATGAGATTGCATTATTGTTTTGATTTGCATAAAGCTGTTTGAACTGCAAGATTGGCAATTCAAGCTCATCAGCTGCTCCTCAGAAACCCTATACAGGGTCGCTATGGGTCGGTATTGACTCTACAGCACTTAGCAACAACAACAGTGGCAAGTGATTGGAAACATTTCTTCATATGTTTGTTGGCTGCCCAGATCTCCTACTTGATGAAATGTCTATTCATGTACTGTGCCCATTTTTAAATTGGGTTTTTTCTCCTTTTCTTTTAGAGGTGTTGTGGTAGTGGTGGCTGTGTGTCATGGAGTCAGCTCCGACTCATAGCGACCCTGTACAGGATTTCTGCGGCTGTAAATCTTTACGGGAGCAGAACACCTCATCTTTCTCCCACGGAACAGCTGGTCATTTTGAACTGCTGACCTTGCAATTCGCAGCGCAATTTGTAACCACTACACTTCTAAAGCTCCTTAATTTCCTATATATTTTGGAAATTAGTCCTTTATCTGATGCGTAGTTGCAAAAGATTGTTTCCCATTTTGTGAGCTCCCTTTTTACTCTTTTGATGAAGTCTTTTGATGCACATAAGTTTTTAATTTTTACTATGTCCAAATCATCTGTTTTGTCTACTTTTGTTTGTGTTATTTTTAAACTGTTTGGTAGTCTGTGTATGCCCTGAATTACAGCCCTCACATTTGTCCCTATGTTTTCATTGATGACCATCATAATTTTGGAATTTGCATTTAGGTCTTTAATACATGCTGAGTTCATTTTTGCATAGGGCATGAGGTAAAGATCTTGTTTAATGCTTTTGAATATCACTTTCCAGTTCTGCCAGCACCATCTGTTGAAAAGACTAGCTCTTCCCCATACAATATACTTAGGTATTTTGTTGCAAATCCGTTGGCTGTATGTGGATGGGTTAATTTCTGGATTCTCAATTATTTTTCATTGATCAATGTATCTGTCATTGTACCAGTACCAGGCTGTTTTGACCACTGGAGCTGTGAAGTAAATTTTGAGATCAGGGAGTGAGAGACTTCCCACTTTGTTCTTCTTCTTAAGCAGTGCTTTGTTTATTCTGGGTCTCTTTCCTTTCCATATAAAGTTTGCAATTGTTTTTTGTGTGTTTTTTTTGTTTTTGTTTTTGTTTTTCATCCCTTTGAAGAATGTCGTTGGAATCTAGATTGGGATTGCATTATTATATGTGTAAATTGCTTTGAGCAGTATTGACATTTTCACAATGTTAAATCTTCCTATCCAGGAGCATGGTATATTCTTCAACTTTTGTAAGCCTCTTTTGGTTTCTTGTGGCAGTGTTTTGTAGTTTCCTTTGTATAGGTTCTTTGTTTCTCTGGTTACATGTATTTCTAGACATTTCACCCTTTGGGTGGCTATTGTAAATGGGATTATTTTCCTAATATCCTTTTCAGTGCTGTCATTGTTACTATAGAGGGATCCAACTGATTTTTG
>NW_006409024.1:654507-656875 GCF_000296735.1 Chrysochloris asiatica | reverse complement strand
TTCGTAACCACTACGCTACCAGAGCTCCTTTTTTTTCCTTGTAGGGTTTTATATATGTCTCTCCATTGCCTTCTTGCCTTCATGGTTTCTCCTGAGAAGTCAGAGCTTAATCTTATTTGCTTGCCTTTGTAGGTAACATTTCTCTTTTCCCTTTTTCTCTTTTCCCTGGCTGCTTTTAGGATTCTCTCTTTGTCTTTGATTTTGGAGAGCTTGATTATGATATGTCTTGGTGATTTTCTTTTTGGGTCTATCGTTCCTGGGATTTGTTCAGCTTCTTGAATGTTTATCTTCTCATTCTTCAAGATGTCATGGAAGTTTTCTTCCAGTAGTTCCTCAAGTATCTCCTATATGGACTTCATTGATTCTTCCTGTTCTGCAATGCTAATAATTCTTAAGTTATTTCTCTTCATGTTATCCAGCATGAATCTTAGACTTTCTTCAGATTTTTTAAGATTTTGTTCTGCTTGCTGTTCTATCTTACCAATATTGAGAGATTTGTCTTCAAGCTCGCTGATTCTGGCTTCCATCTCTTTAATTCTACTCCTTTGCTCTTTCAGTGTATTGTCCATTTCTGATATTATATTATTAATCTTCTGTCTCTGCTTTTGCATTTTTGAATTGTTTCCAATGCTATATCTATCTTGTTTGATTGCTCCTGTAGCACTTTCATGACTTCTTTTCAGAGCATTTGAATTTGTTTCCATATCATTCTTCTGAATTCCTTCTCTGGCAGATCCAAAGCCTGCTCTTCTACTGGAAAGTCTGTGTTTGCCTTCACCTCATTTGTATCAGTTACTTTTTTCTGGTTTTGGACATATGTTGAGATATTTTGCTGTGTTTTCTTGGACATTTTCAGTAGTTATATGGGTTTTTAAATGCTTAAATGGATGTATGTTGCTGTGTTGTTAAGTTTACTGAGTGTCTTCTGGTGAATATAATCTGTAGATAGGCTCCCCTTTTTCTGTGTAATGCCCAGCAGCTGGTATTGGCTCTTGTCCAGATGGTGGGATATTACAGAATATGCTTGTAGCTTGGCTATATAAGCACAATTGCTGTCTCTTCTTGGGTAAGGTAGGGGGAGAAAGCTCCCACTCCCAGGAAATAGTGAGGTAAAAAGGACCAAAGACCGAAACAATGTAAAAGCAGAGACAAAAACCACCAATCAAAAACAAAAATAAAATGGTAGTTGACTTTTCAGTAGTCTTTGCTGTGCAGGAAGGGATAAAGGGTCCCGCCCAGGTCAACTTTAGGGCTGAGTCCCAGAGTCAGATGTCATAAGAAGCAGCCTGCAGTATGAATGGGTCTCTCGGGAACCACTTCTCTATGCCATTGGAAAACTTTGGGTGCAATGCTAGACCCTCTTGGGGGTGTGCTCCCATACACCTGAAGGCATCTGAGCTGGACAGTGAGGGAACAATCGGGGAGAAGAGGAAAGATAAGTGAAAAATGACAAGTGAGAAATGAAAAATCGGTCACACCTCTCCCTCCAGATGCAGCTCTGCTGATTCTGGCACTATGTCACTGTTTCCACTTGGCTTTGGCCCCTCCCTCTCATCTCAGTCTAAGCCATCTGGATCAATTCAGAAATTGCTATATTTTGCTTCCACAGACAGATTACTCCACAGGTGGGTGCAGGAAACTGGCACCCTGAGCCTTATACTAGATCCAAAACTCTGGCACTGTTCCATGAAAGTTCCTTCTCTGTTTTTTCTGCACTTCTACAGAGGAGTTTTTCCTATCTGTCTCTGCCTCACCCACCCCAAACTGGAAGTCAAGCCATGACACTTTGGGATGATTTGTTACACAGTGATAGCTAACAAGAACAAATTTTGCTATCATTGTCACAAAACACTAAGCCTAGGAAAAAGGAAAGAAGGATGAAACAGGAAAGACCTTGAGGAGAATACTACTGAAGCTTAAGGAGACTTTAGGGCAATGATAGAAAAAGTCTAAGGGGCTTCTATGAGAGGCTGTTAGTACGGCGCTATAGGATAAACACTGGACTGCTAACCATAATGTTGGTGGTTCAAACCCATCAGCTGCTCTTTGGAAACCCTATACAGTGCCATTATGAGTCAGAACTGATTTGATGTCACTTAATAACAACATAGGAAAGCAAGAAAAATATTTGGAAGAAAGCTACCTAGCCAATAGATTGGAAGAAATTTATACTTGTGACCTTCCAAAGAAAGATGACCCAGTGTTGTTGTTGTCAGGTGCCATCGAGTTAGAACCAACTCATAGCGACCCCATGCACAGCAGAACAAAAAATGTCTGATCCTGGGCCAACCTCACTACCGCTGCCACACTTGAGTCCATCAATGATGCCACCTGGCCAATCCATCTCATTGGGGGCCTTCCTCTTTTT
>NW_006409024.1:647038-649788 GCF_000296735.1 Chrysochloris asiatica | reverse complement strand
AAGCATGGCAACAATTGTGAGGTTGGCCCAGAATCGGGCAGTGTTTCATTCTGTTGTGCATAGGGTTGCTATGAGTCAGTACCAACGTGAATGGCACCTAACAACAACATGAACCACAAGGTCAACAGTTCAAACCCAACAGCCATACCTTGGAAATGCTATACAGGCTTATTATGAGTCAGAACTGACTAGAGAGCACTAAACAACAACCTCCATCTCAGTCTCAATTTTCTGAGACTAAGATCTACAATATTAACTTATACAATATTAACTTATATAGAAGGCTAATTACTTCTGTATAAGTTAATAACAGTATAAGTTAATATAAGGCTAATAAATTCTACTGTAGCTAATATTGTTTTCTAAATAATTAAAAGTTTTAAGCATGTGGGGACCAGGATCCACCTATCATATACCATGAACATATACACACAGATACATATTTATTAATCACTTACCTGTCAGCTCTGTGCTAAGTCCTGAAATAGAGACCCATATTAGGTAATGCTGGTGTGGTGCTGTGGGTAAATACACTGGACTGTAAGGTTGGTTTAAACCATAAGCTTGGTGGTTCGATCTCACCAGCTATTTCTCAGAATTCCTATACAGGGTCGCTATGAGTTGGAACCAACCTGATGCCACTTATCAATAACAACAACACTGGGTAGTGCAAACAGTTAAGTGCTGGGCTGCTAACTCAAAGGCTGAAGGGTCATGTCCATCCAGAGAGGCTTCCAAATGAAGACCTAGTGGTCTCCTTTGATATGACTGAAAATCAACTTGGCAGCTACTGATATCTCCTTTTTATATGGTTTATTGTGCGTTGCAATTTCAAAAACTGCATCCCAACGGTCTATTTGGGTTATTTGTATGATTTGTTTTGACTGTAGTAAGCCTTGCTATGGATTTAATGCTCCCAGTTGTGTTCACTTGACTATCTTTAGTTAACTGAATGCAATGACACTTCAAATAAAATTCTGGCCCCAAATGTGGCATGGGATTTTAAATGAAGAATGTGTGCAGGGGCAACAATGTTATTTATTGCAACGAGATCTTAGTCACAAACTTTTAGTAAATTGCTACCCATTATATTAGCCTACATCAAGAACAACTCTGAAGCATCATTGGAGTATTTGAGGGTTACTGAAGCTCAATAGCAAGCTGGGCAGAAGACACAGGTAAGAATTTGATAATATGAAGTGTTTTCTGGTCCAATCTCATTCCTAGGGCAAGAATTCCTATTAAAATCCTTCCAGCAGAATGTTATCCACCACCTCTCAAATGCCTCCAAGAATTTTTTATTCATTTTGAAGATCTCTAATAATTAAAATGTATTCTTTGAACTGAACCAACATCTGCCTATATGTCATCCCAACAATAGTCCTATTTCTATAACTGGAGCAACAAAGGACAAGTTGGTCATTCTTACCTGCTCATTGGCACTAAAGACAGCTGCAGCAAGCAGAGGGTTTCCTGTGCTTTTCCTTATCTGATGTAGTAGCTGTACTCATTAGGTGCAAACAGTTAATGTGCTCAGCTGCTAACCAAGATTAGTGGAGATTGGAGCCCACTCAGAGGTGCTTCCAAAAAATGGCTTTGCAGTTTACTTCCAAAAGATCAGCTATTGAAAACACTATGAGGAAAAGTTCTGTTGGCTCATATGGAGGCACCATGAGTCCAAATTGGCTTGATAACAAGTCACTCATGTCACTTTCTCTGAATGGTTCCCAGTCTAGGACCCATCAATGCAGTCTAGAACTGCATTTGTAACAATTTTTTTGTTTTTATTTTTATTTGTCATTGTTAAAATAGTCTATTATACTTTTAATGTCTATTCAACTAAAAACCAGCTACCGCCCTTTTTAAAGCATACTGAAAATTAGTCTTCCCATTGCAGGGACTTTGTATATTGGCCAGAGTAAATAAACAGTGACATATCCATACAAATCTTCTCTGTAATAAAACTAATAAATCATCGATGCACACAATAGCATGTATGAATCACAAAATGATCCCGCAGAATCAGAAACCAGAACAACAACAAAAAGAGTATATACTGCATACTCCCATTTACACAAAATCCTATAAAATTCACTAGTCCATAGCAGCAGAAG
Source organism: Chrysochloris asiatica (assembly GCF_000296735.1). Lineage (NCBI taxonomy): Eukaryota > Metazoa > Chordata > Mammalia > Afrosoricida > Chrysochloridae > Chrysochloris > Chrysochloris asiatica. Next base: position 647,674 of record NW_006409024.1, on the reverse strand, counting down.
CATCAGAGTCGTTTACGGGTGGGGGAAAGAATGAGAAGCAATAATTACAAATAGTTGATGGATATGTTTATTATCTTGGCTGTGGTGATGGTTTCACAGGTGTATGTATATGTCAAAACTCATCAAACTGTGCACTTAAATATGTTCTATTTATTGCATGTCAATTATGCCTCAATGAAGTTATTTTTAAAGCATTTCATTGCAAGGTGATCCATGAATAATTGTTAAAAGTAAGCGGTACAAATGATAAAAGCAAAAAGATTATCATACGATGTGGAGAGATGGCACTCTAGACTCATGGAGGGAGAGGGGCTATGTGCTGGCTGCTGGGGGAACAGGCTTGCAGGGTATGCCCTTTGGGTGTTTGAATGATTGCATATTCCAGAGAGTTTTGGTGTACACCCCCCACAAAAAAAAAACACACAAAAAAAAAACAAAGAATAGAAGCAAATACCACTGACTGATGATGCATGGAGGGGATTGTAATCATTGTAACGAAACAAAATACAATAGGATGAGTGTAAAGCTGATGTTTCCCCATATAAACTATCACTCAATTCACAATAAAACTTAAGAAAAAAAAAAAAAAAAAAAAGAGGAGTATCATGGAGGAGAATGAATGTGACAGGGTCAAGA
>NW_006409024.1:634788-646938 GCF_000296735.1 Chrysochloris asiatica | reverse complement strand
GCCTTTGCATAGTCAATAAAGCATAGGTAAACATCTTTCTGATATTCTCTGCTTTCAGCCAAGATCCATCGGACATCAGCAATAATATCTCTCATTCCATGGCCTCTTCTGAATCCAGCTTGAACCTCTGGAAGTTCTCTGTCAATGTATGGTTGTAGTCGTTTCTGTATTACCTTTAGCAAAACTTTACTCGTGACCTTCCAAAGAAAGATGACCCAATAGAATGTAGAAATCATCCAGTATTATCACTAAATCACATGCAAGTAATATTTTGCTGATGATTCAAAAGTGGTTGCAGCAGTACATCAACAGGGAGTTTCCAGAAATTCAAGCCATATTCAGAATAGGGCATGGAAAGAGTGATATTGCTGACATCTCTGGATGTTGGCTGAAAGTACAGAATACCAGAAAAATACTTACTTACTTGTGTGTGTTTTTTTTCACTGTACAAGGGCATTCAATTGTGTGGATCATAAAAAATTATGGATATCATTGAGAAGAATGAGAATTCCAGAAGACTTAATTGTGCTCATGAGAAGTCATGACACAGACCAAGAAGTAGTTGTTAGAACAGAACAAGGGGATACTGAATGGTTTAAAATCTGAAGAGCTGTGTATCAGAATTGTATCTTTTCATTGTACTTATTCAATTTGTATGCTGAACAAATAGTCCTAGAAACTAGATTATATGAAGAAGAATGTGACATCAGGATTGGAGTCATTAACAATCTATGATATGCAGATAACACAACCTTGCTTGCTGGAAACAACAATAACTTAAAATACTTACTGATGAAGATAAAAGACCACAAACTTCAGTATGGATTGCACGTCAATTAAAGAAAGCAAAAATCATCACAACTGGACTAATAAATAACATTATGATAAATGAAGAAAAGATTAAAGTTGTCAAAGATTTAATTTTGTTTGAATCCACAATCAATATTCATGGAAGCAACAGTCAAGAAATCAAACAACATATTGCGTTAGATAAATCTGCTGCTAAAGAGCAAAAATGTCACTTTGGGGAATAGGGTGTGTCTGATCCAAACCAGGGTATTTTAAATCACTTCATACACATGTGAAAGCTGGATAATTAAAGTGTTGATGCACTTTAATCATGATATTGTTGAAGAATATTGAAAGTACCATAGACTGACAAAAGAACAAGCAAATTTGTCTTTGGAGAAGTACAGTCAGAATGTTATTTGAATTGAGAATAGGGAGCCTTCTTCTCACACACTTTGGACATGTTATCAAAATCGACCGGTCCCTAGAATAGAACACCATGATTTGCAAAGTAGAGGGTCAGTGAGAAAGAGGAAGGCCCCAGTGAGATGGACTGACACAGTGGCTGCAACAAAGGGCTTAAATTTGACAGTTGTGAAGATGATGCAGGACCACACAGTGTATCATTCTGTTGTGTATATGGTTACTGTGAGTCAGAACAGATTCAATGACACCTAACAGAAACTAAAAGGAAAATACTACAGATACTTAGAGAGAAAAAATTCTTAATTGTATATTGAGGAAACCAGAAACAAATAGTAAATGTATGATCTAGCAAAGAATATTTCTAGGCAGAATATTCAAAGATCCATCTTATTTTGTTTTTGGGTTTTTTTCTGCCTAGGATAAGATGAGCTTGTAGAGATATAAACTAAGGAACAATTCTTGCATTTTTATTTGAAGTTAGAGGAAGTAGAAAAGGTTTAGAGCTGGTTTTCAGCAATAAAAGAGTTATCAAAATATTAAAGAGCCTACAGCCATTGATTGAGTATAGGATGGGATGATAGAATCCTTTATTAAGCCTTCACAAAGATCTAAGGCAGTGACTCCAGACCCTTTCAGGTGGACAAAAGTTCCTCTAGAGATCTCAAGGGTGAACTTCACAGATCATTAGAGTTCTTTAAAATATTAAGGACATTTTCCCTCAGCACAGAGGTCAAGTAAAGAAAGGCTTATCCTAAAGATTTTAAGATATGGATTTTATATAATGAAATGAGCCTAAAAAAATAAATTTTTTTAAATAATTATTTTGGTGGAAGTACTACTAGCTTGAAGTAAAAGGGAAAGAGATAAAGGTAAAATAAATAAATAAGATTCTGTGGACTCTGTCTTCAACCTATAAATGATTGGAATGCCTAAAAAGAGGGGCTAAAAATTGTCCAGTGAAAGAGGCTTCCTGCAGAGCCTTTGCAGTGTATAAGACCTTATGTGGAATCCTGATCTCCATCCAGAGTCTTCAGAGGTGGGAAATTTCCACTTGAAAAGATGAGCAGACCAGCCTAGAGCAGCTAGAGGAACAGAAGGTACTTCTTGAAAGAAAGACCAGCAGGAATAATAATAATAATAATAATAAATGACAGTCTCATTTACTACTACAAGAACAACCAAGTTGTTCACCGGGGAGCCATCAGGGCAAACAATCCAGTCTCTTCAGAGCAAACCCCCTTCTAAGACTGAAACTCAAAGGAAATACATAAGCAGGCATGAAATCTTGCTGGCAACCACATTGGTCTACCAATAAGGGGAAGTGGGGGAAAAGCAGCAATGAAGATGTGGGCTGAGTCCAACCACATTCAATAGACTCCCATCAACCTTGAATGAGGCCTGATTGGCCAGCAGTATGGTAAAACCTGAGGACTCCTGAGCCTATGGGCAGGGACATAGCCAGAGAGGGTTAGAGTGGAGAGTGAAGAGTCCAGCTGATATGAAGTAAAGGGAGATGAACACGAATACCCATACTTGCAGATAGTACCCATTTGACCTAGCTTCAGTGGCTGGTTGATCAGGACTCAACTAGAGGAAGACAGAAGAGGGGAGGAAATGCAATCCAGTACAATTCGATGAACTTGGCCTATGCTTATGGATATAGTAGCTTAAAAGAGGGAAGGGATCTTCACATCAAGGATCATTCCCACCCCCTCTGATCCTTGATGTGAAGATTCCTTCCTGAGTACCACCATTATCTATTGAACATGGGAGGGGAACATAGCTTGTCTCTTTAATTCACAAACCAAGAAGCTGTACTTGAAGAATTGCACCTGATCAAGGAGACTTAGCAGCACTTGGACCCAAATAAGATCCTGAAATTGATGCCATGAAGAGATAAGTCTTTTGGTTGATCTTTGGTGCATGTGAGTTTATTTTGCATATGTTGTTGTTAAGTATCATTGAGTTGGTTCTAACTCATAGCCACTTTGTATAGGGTTTCTGAGGGTTTAAACTGCCGACCTTATGGTTTGCAGTCCAGTACTGATCCAACAGTGCCACACCAGAGGTGCATAAATTGTGGCCTAAGACAAGACTATGTTATTGTTGTTTTTGTTAAGTGCCGTTGATCTGATTCCGACTCATAGCGACCCTGTATGGGGTTTCTAAGGAGTGGCTGGTGAGTTTGAACCACTGACCTTGTAGTTCAAACTGAACTTGAGCTCAAGTGTTTATCCTACAGGACCACATTTTTTCCACCAGTGTCCCCCATACCATCTGCCCCATCAAGAGAGAAAGTCTGACACTTCTTCCTTAAATCTATGTAAGTGTCTTTCTTTCTTATAATTATAGATGGCACTGCTTGACTTTCAAAGCTAGGTCAGAAAAGATGTTGCAGCTTTCACCTTACTCACTGGCATACTCATGCAGGATGCTTAAGCCACCATCGTATAGTAGAGCAAACAAGGCCGCATGTTCACCCATAGAGCGTGCACTCAAGTAGAACAAGGTACACTTAGGTAGAACAAGACATGCTCCTGGAGAAGTAACACGGTTGTCATCTGGTCCAGTCAAGGGCAGTGGTCACAGACAACTCCATAGGGAAAAAGTCTCTTAGCTTAGGTTTGAAGAATTGAGTGAAAGTGAGTGAAGGGAGTAAGGTGCTGAATGTTTGGACACAGAATCTGGGGAGGCAGAATGCTTTTTTGAAAAAGAGGGCTAGATACACATAGAGGGTAGGGAAAGGCATTGAGAAAGTCTGAGGCTGAATGAAGAAAAGCTAGGAGCTCACCCCAGACAGCCTATCTGTGGTACTTCTGTATAAATGTAAAAAAGCTGTTGTGTTGAGAGCCATAGTGAGTTCATGTGTCACAAAGTAGAACTATGCTCCATAGAATTTTCTTGACTTTCATCTTCAGGAGAGCACATCACCAGGTCTTTCTTCTGCGGTAATTCTGGATGGGATAGAACTGCCAACCTATATAGGTCAGTTCTGACTTATAGTATATAGTCTTTCCAAGGAGCAACCGGTGATTATTCTACAGAGCCACACCAGAACTACTACAGGTTAGTAGCAGATCAAAAACCATTTATGCTACCCAGTATGATGAGTGCTTATTAAATATATGCAGATGAATAAATTAATGAACCATTAGCAGATTGAACAGATCATGTTAATTATGTGTTTATTTTCTCACTCTTAATATTTATCTTTTTACACAAACTTTTTGGCATTGCTTCTTTAGCAATGTTGATTTTCAAAAGGAACATAAAAGTAGCATCAGCTCTGAACTAGTTCCATAGTTAGACATGCAGATGAGCTTAGAGGGCAAGTGGTCAACTCCTCATAATTTACAGCTGAGCGTCTGAGATTAGAGAGCTGTTGGTTGCTAAGGACACATAGCTATCAGGTGACAGAGCTACATGACATGAAACTTGTTCTTTTGACTCAGCTATTCTCTTCCTCCAATCTGACTGTGATTCAATCAGGAATTCTTATTTAGTAGAAAATGAATAAACTGTATTTAGAAAGAAACTGTTCAAAATAGCTTTCTGGCACTATAAACTTTCAAGAATATTCAAACAAGGACACGTAAGGCTGTTCTGCTTTCCTAGTTCTTTCTCTCATTGCCGTGGGGTCCTCAAAATGTACCTGCTTCCCTGTAGTTCCAAAGGGAGCTTTACCACAACTGAGCTGCAGACCTGTTCCTGTTCCAGAAGGCAGGTCTGTCTGAGTTTGTAATCAGTCTGAACTTTTTCTTCTTAAATGTTTTCCATTTTTCAAGACTAGAAGTAATTTTACATTTTCCCCTAAAGGCTGGAGTTTTAAATTGCTGACACCACTCAATCAATTGGCAATTGGTCACTTGCAGAGGAAATCAACAATCTTTCTGGGTGTGGATCCAGGCGTTTTTTTGTTTTGTTTTATTTTTTAACCACATTGGCTATTTCCTTACCCTGAATACAAAACAAATTAGAGCTATGATTAATAAATCACAGTTTTTAATGGCAATGTTTAAATACATTGCTAATTTAGCATATAATAGGAAAAAAAGAACATCTGAAAAACTTTGAACATGATATGAAAATAAATTTGGAGACATCACCAGAAATACCTAATGTCATGCAATGTTGTCCTCAAGTACTTAGGAAAGTCAAAAAGTTTTGGTCTTAATATCCCCAAATACTTGAAGTACTTACTGATAAAGATCAAAGGCTATAGCCTTCAATATGGATTGCACTTCACTGTAAAGAAAAAAAAAATACTCACAACTGGACTAATAAATAACATTATGATAAACAGAGAAAAGATTGAAGTTGCCAAGGATTTCATTTTACTTAGATCCAAAATCAATGCTCAAGGAAACAGCAATTAAGAAATTAAATGTATTGCATTAGGCAAATCTAGTGCAAAAACCTCTTTAAAGTATTAAGTATTTAGTGTCACTTTGAAACTAAAGTGCACCTGACCTAAGCCATGGTTTTCATTTGCCTGATATGCTTGTAAAAGTTGGACATGAATACAGAAGACTATAGACAATGGATTCATTTGAATTATGGTGTTGGTGCAGAATATTGAGAATACCGAGCGAGGACTGCCAGAAGAACAAGGAACTCTGGTAGCATAATGGGTTATGTGTTGAGCTGCTAACCACAGAGTCAGCATTTCAAATCCACCAGGTGTTCCGTGGGAGAAATATGAGGCTTTCTGCTCCTGTAAATATTTACATCCTTGAAAACTGCTGAGTTGAAATTGGCATGATGGTACACAATCAGCCAGAAGAACAAACAAATCTATTTTGGAAGAAGTACAGCCAGAATGCTCTTTAAAAGTGATGGTGTCTCCTAATTTAGACATGTTGTCAGGAAGGACCAGTCCCTGGAGAAGGACTTGGTAAAGTGACGGGTCAATGAAAAAGATGAAGACCTCCAATGAGATGGATTGACACAATGGCTACAACAGTTCAAATGTAACAATTTTTGAGGATGGTATAGGAACTGTCAGTGTTTCGTTCTGTTGTATATAGGATTGCAATAAGTCAGAATGACTAGACAGTGCCTACCAATAACATCCTCAACTTAGATAGTATGCACATACCCTATAAATGGCAACATAAAATTTAGTATTTATCTACATAAAAATAAAGAATCACTTATATTTCTAGACAATAAAACTGTGGAACATGGGGGCCCTACATTGCCTTGTTTAATATTGTGTTTCAACAATTATCATAACTTCAATTTATAAAAGTATAAATTGATAGTTGTTTCTTCATGTGTAGTATAACTAATTATAAATTCTAGTAAATTATTGATTTCTTCATACGTATTTTTATAACTGGAAGACTTTAATAATTTATAATATTTATAAAAGAATAAAAAATAATGAAATACAGTTACCATCAGAGACAAAGAAAATTAAAATACAAATTTGAACTTAGGAACATTAAATATGAATTTTATAACTATTTCCCATGTGAAAATTTCAGATTACATAAAGTAAAAAGTCATTAAAATAACAAGATAATGAACTTCATGAGCAATAAAACCTAAGCTATAGAAAATACTTTTGATTATAGTGAAAACATAATCTAAAGTGAAATTGTACAATTTCTATCAGAACCCATCAATAATTGTTGTTGTTGAGTGCCATCAAATTGTCTTACTTACTGTGACCCTTAGTAGGGTTTCTGTGGCTACTAAGCAGAACGCCTTATTTTTCTCCTTCTGAGCAGCTGATGGGCTCTAACCGCTGACCTGTGATTCACAGTCCAGTGCTTATTGTATGGAGTCACCACATTATCAATAATTAGGCAATGTAGAAGTTTATAGGATGGTGTCTGTTACAGATCTTGCAATACTATTTCTTCTTTAAAGTCATCGTATAATTTGGGCACATTTGTGCAAATAGGTAACATTGTTGGCTGCTAACCAAATGGTTGAAATTCAAGTACGCCTGAAGAAAAGTCAGGTGATATAATTTGAAAAGCATAAGCCATTGAGAATTCAGTGGAGCACAGTTCTCTCACACACATGTAGTTCTCCATGAATTAGAGTTGAGTCATTGGCAACTGTTTGGGTTACTGTGATAGATTCTCACAGGAATGAATCATGTAATCAAAGGGTTTTAGAGCTGAGCTGACAGTATCTTTTCAGGTGGGACCACATGCCAAATTCTCACACTCAATGAAGCTTGTTGGCTAAATTGGGATACCTCATCTCCTACCACCTATGCTTGTTACTCTTTTCATTATAAAATAGAATACCTTAAAAAATATATAGAGAGATATAAACCACAATTTTTCATTAATTTAGTATTCCTTCATTGTTGTTGTTGTTACGTGCCTTCAAGTTGGATATGACCCTACTATATAAAGTTTCCAAGAAACCTTTGGTGGGTTTGAACTGCTGAACTTGCAATTCCAGTCCAGTGCTTATCCTACACTGCCACACCAGGACTCCTTGGTAATCCTGGTGGTGGTAGTGGTTGTGTGCTACTGAATCAGTTCTGATTTATAGTGATTGGGATCAGAACTACACTGTGAACCACAAGGTCAGTGATTTTAGTGCACCAGCTGCTCCTCTATACAGAGTCACTGAGTGAGAATTGACTCGGCACTTAAGACTAACAACATAGGGTTTCCAAGGCTGTAAGTCTTATGGGAGCAGAAAGCCTCTGCTTTCTACTGAGATGTGACTGGTAGATTAGAATTGCTGAACTTGTATTTATCAGTCCAACTCATAATTCATTATACTATCAGGGCTCCTTTGGTAATCCTTTGTTGTTGTTAACTGCCATCAACTCAATTCTGACTTATCACAACCCTGTATAGTGTTTCCAAGGAGTTGCTGGTGGGTTTGAACTGCCAACCTTGTGGTTTGCAATCCACTGCTGATCCTACAGTGCCACATCAGGAATCCTTGATAATCCTTGTTGTTGTAAAGTACTGTTGAGTGGGTTCCAACCCATAGAGACCTTGCACAGGGTTTCCAAGAGGTGGCTGGTGAATTTGCATTGCCAATCTTGTGATTCCAACTAACGTTGAGGTTCAGTGCATTATCCTGCATTGCCACACTGGGAATCCTAGGCTCTAGATAATCAAATAACTAGGTACTTTGCAGTACTAGCACACATTTGTGTGCTGGTTTCTGCAGAGTTTGTAACTTCAATCTGGATTTCTCTACAGGAATTCCAAACCTTAGTTTGGATGGTCGTCCAGTCCAGTCATCACCAGCTGGATTTCCATAGGTACCTCAATTTCAATCAGACCCAGGCCAACTCCCCCTCCCCCATATACATACCTTCTTCTTTTATCCTTACCTTTTACAATGGCAGCACTTTTTGTTGTTATTAAGTGCTGTCAAATGGGTTCCAACTCATAGTGACCCTGTGTAGGATTTCTAATGATCAGCCACTTTGTAGTTCAAATTGGCTTTGTGGTCTAATGTTTATCCTATAGCATCACATCAAGAACTCCACAGCAACACTATCGACGTAAATAACTGTCCCAGAAATGTGGTACTCAACTTAATCTCTTTGTCTCACTTGTCACTCAATTCATTCAGTCTATCTCACTCCATCCCCAGATATGTTTCAATCTTTCCCCTCTCTCCAACTTTGTATTCTCCTCTCCTGACAGTTGAAGTGACACAGATTCAGCCTGAGACACACACACACACAGGCACACATTTGTCAATCACTTACCTATCCAGTTCAAGTAGACATAGAACACTTCTAAACTACAAGGGTGAATCAGAAATTATCTGCATTCCAGTTATATTAAAACACCTATCCATGGCAACGCTGATGACAACATTGATTGTGTACCTGAAGTGATTCTGTTGAATAGACTAGTGGCAGTGGATTCTGTGGCAAATCATTTGCAAATCAGCCATGGCTCTGCCTATGAAATAATCCACGGAAGACTTGGGTTTTGAAAAGTTTGTTCAAGACAGGTACAAAACAACTCATGGGAGAGCATAAACAGAAGCATCTGGACATCTGAAAACAAAATCTGGACCAATACTCAAAGGAAGGCAAATGTTTATTTTTTTAAAAAAATTAAAATTATATTGGTGATAAGACATGGATTCATTACTACTAGACTGAGAGTAAATGACAAGGTAGGAATGGAAACATCCTTAACTGCTGACCAAGAAAAAATTCAAAAGTCAACCATCTACTGGAAAATTGATGCATATAGTTTTCTGGGTTCCTCAAGAGCCAGTATTGGAACATTATCAGGGAAAATGTTCACCAATTAACAATGCTGCTTACAGTGAGGTGCTCACTGAAGAGCTAAAGCCTAAATTTCAGATTAATTGCAGAGGACTGCTGTTCAAGGGTGTTGTGGTCTTGAATGACAATACATGTCCACACACCTCTGCCCACAATGCAAAACCATCATTTTGAGGTGATGAAGCATCCTTCCTATAGTCCTGATCTTGCTCCATCAGATTTTCAACTGTTTGGTTCCCTGAAAGCAGCCCTTTGTGGATGAAGATTCACCTTTGATGGAGAAGTGAACACAGTGGTTCATTCAGGCTTGCAGCTCAGCCTAAAACATTTTTAAGAAGGGAATATGAAAGTTTGTTGGCAGATGGACAACATGTATTGAAAAGCAAGATTATGTCAAAAATGATGAATTTTTCTTTTCTAAAAATTGACTAAAATAAATTCTACAGCCAGAGTGTGAAAATTTTTCACTTACCCTTGTACAAACAGACTTGCCCCACTGAGGTTTGTTCCTTTCAACATGCTGAAATTTCATTAGGGAAATTTCTGTTGCTTTCTAAAGTTTATGTTCATATTACTTGGAAAGTTGTATTTCAATTTTACATTTTACAATTAAAGTAACAATATTCAAGTACTTTCTTCTCTGTTGTTACAAGAGGCCTTCATTCCCAGATGAGAGAATTGACTAATGTTGAGCTCTAAAATATTTTCAAGGAAAATAACAAAAATAAGGTTTTATAAAATTTCAAATTTAAGTGGCATTTTAGGAGCCCTGGGAGTATAGTAGATTATGACCCAGGCTGCTAACTACAAGGGCAGCAGTTCGAATCTACCAGTTGCTCCATGGGAGAAAGATAAAGATCTCTGCTCCTGTAAATATTTACAACTTCAGAAACCTTTTACAGGGTCTCTATGAGTCAGAAGTGACTTAACAGCACACAACCACCACCACCACCAAGTGATGTTCATATATCATCAATGCATATAAAACTTTGTTTGGTCCCTGTAACATAGCAATACTTTGGCCCGGCCCTCTCACCTCAGAGAGAGCCCTTTGCTGTCTGAGTGAGTGACCTGTACTTAAGGATATCATTTTCACCCGATCTCCTCGCTGCCAATCCTTACACGACATGCCCTTGTGTCCTCTTTCTATAAAAGCTGGTTGCTCCTCAACATTTTTCACACAAGCCCCTTTTACATATTGCCATCAATTCATATCTCAGCTTCTAGTGAAGTATTACAATACATTTCATGTTTATTCATAAGTAATATTTTAAACTAGTGTTATATCTTTCTCATTCCTTTTTTAGTCTAACCTTAGGCATAGCCGTAGTTAATCACATATGTCAGTTCACAGGTAATTGGTATCATCAGTCTTGGCAAGGTCCCTTTTTAATTCTATCTGTCATCTATCTATCTTATTCATCTCCAATCTCCACTCCCATTCCTCCCACACAGAGCAAGAACTTTTATATGTTTGATAGGTATTCTTGAATATGAATGTATCTCTGTAAATATATAATGTTATTTTGTGTGTATTCAATGGTTACTTAATTTGCATAAATATTAGATGCATTTATTGCTTTTCTACTTTTCATTTCTATATATATAGTTTTTTCCAGCACTGGTTTTAAGCTCCACCCTGCTGCTACATTATGAGCTTTCTGTCTTCACCTGCAACACAGCACTCCACAGCATCCTTCTATCACATTTTATTTATTTGCTGCTCTCAGGATAGACACAGAAGTTATCTTCAACTCCCCACAGTCATACACACCATCACTCACAGCATCCTGATACAGGTACCTCATGAACCTGCTGGAAATTGTTTGTCATTGTTTTCTGGAATATACTCTTAGCAATGGGATTTCTGGACCAACAGCCCCACACATCTCAAACTTAGATTTATTTCCATAAGTGCTATACAGTTCCCATTTCTACAAACAGTATATGAAATGCCCAGCTCCGTCCTCCTTGCAGCCCTAGCCCTGTCTAGATTTCATTTTTATACATTTGTTGTTGTTGTGGCTAGTTGTTGTTGAATCAGTTCCCACTTGTGGCAAGCCCATGTGTGCAGAGTAGAACTGCTCCATAGGGCTTCCAAAACTGTGACAGAAAGGCTGGCCCATCTTCCAAGGCACATCTCTGGGCTGATGTAGTTAGTAGAGCTCTTGACTATTTGCATCACCCAGGGACTCCATCATATACATTTGGAGAACCCTCAAATTCATAATAATACCTTGAGGGTTGTAGATCTTGGATACCTGTCAAAATATGCAATGCATTGTCAAAGTTGCCATATAGTATTGAGTCCTGTTAGATTGAGCAGCATCCCAGTTTACCTAAACTGAGGTAGTCTCAAGACCATGAACTTATAGCGATAAATCAGGGAAGGTTCTGGGCACATCATGATGAGTTAACTACCCTTGATAGCAGTCCTACAATTATATTGGTAAGATCCTCCTTCAAGAAAGGATTCACTGCCCTTTTCTGTACTACTATGAACCACATTAGGCAAATCTGCTGCACAAGACCTTTTTAAAGTGTTGAAGAGCAAAGACATCAGCTTGAGGTCTAAGGTGCACCTGACCCAAGCCATGGTATTTTCAGTAACCTCACATGCACGTGAAAGCTAGACAGTAAATAAGCAAGACCATAGAAAAAATGATGCTTTTGAGTTACAGTGTTGGAGGAGAATA
>NW_006409024.1:620502-633938 GCF_000296735.1 Chrysochloris asiatica | reverse complement strand
AACAACAACACTGGGTAGTGCAAACAGTTAAGTGCTGGGCTGCTAACTCAAAGGCTGAAGGGTCATGTCCATCCAGAGAGGCTTCCAAATGAAGACCTAGTGGTCTCCTTTGATATGACTGAAAATCAACTTGGCAGCTACTGATATCTCCTTTTTATATGGTTTATTGTGCGTTGCAATTTCAAAAACTGCATCCCAACGGTCTATTTGGGTTATTTGTATGATTTGTTTTGACTGTAGTAAGCCTTGCTATGGATTTAATGCTCCCAGTTGTGTTCACTTGACTATCTTTAGTTAACTGAATGCAATGACACTTCAAATAAAATTCTGGCCCCAAATGTGGCATGGGATTTTAAATGAAGAATGTGTGCAGGGGCAACAATGTTATTTATTGCAACGAGATCTTAGTCACAAACTTTTAGTAAATTGCTACCCATTATATTAGCCTACATCAAGAACAACTCTGAAGCATCATTGGAGTATTTGAGGGTTACTGAAGCTCAATAGCAAGCTGGGCAGAAGACACAGGTAAGAATTTGATAATATGAAGTGTTTTCTGGTCCAATCTCATTCCTAGGGCAAGAATTCCTATTAAAATCCTTCCAGCAGAATGTTATCCACCACCTCTCAAATGCCTCCAAGAATTTTTTATTCATTTTGAAGATCTCTAATAATTAAAATGTATTCTTTGAACTGAACCAACATCTGCCTATATGTCATCCCAACAATAGTCCTATTTCTATAACTGGAGCAACAAAGGACAAGTTGGTCATTCTTACCTGCTCATTGGCACTAAAGACAGCTGCAGCAAGCAGAGGGTTTCCTGTGCTTTTCCTTATCTGATGTAGTAGCTGTACTCATTAGGTGCAAACAGTTAATGTGCTCAGCTGCTAACCAAGATTAGTGGAGATTGGAGCCCACTCAGAGGTGCTTCCAAAAAATGGCTTTGCAGTTTACTTCCAAAAGATCAGCTATTGAAAACACTATGAGGAAAAGTTCTGTTGGCTCATATGGAGGCACCATGAGTCCAAATTGGCTTGATAACAAGTCACTCATGTCACTTTCTCTGAATGGTTCCCAGTCTAGGACCCATCAATGCAGTCTAGAACTGCATTTGTAACAATTTTTTTGTTTTTATTTTTATTTGTCATTGTTAAAATAGTCTATTATACTTTTAATGTCTATTCAACTAAAAACCAGCTACCGCCCTTTTTAAAGCATACTGAAAATTAGTCTTCCCATTGCAGGGACTTTGTATATTGGCCAGAGTAAATAAACAGTGACATATCCATACAAATCTTCTCTGTAATAAAACTAATAAATCATTGATGCACACAATAGCATGTATGAATCACAAAATGATCCCGCAGAATCAGAAACCAGAACAACAAAAAGAGTATATACTGCATACTCCCATTTACACAAAATCCTATAAAATTCACACTAGTCCATAGCAGCAGAAGCAGCAGAGTTGTTTACGGGTGGGGGAAAGAATGAGAAGCAATAATTACAAAGAGTTGATGGATATGTTTATTATCTTGGCTGTGGTGATGGTTTCACAGGTGTATGTATATGTCAAAACTCATCAAACTGTGCACTTAAATATGTTCTATTTATTGCATGTCAATTATGCCTCAATGAAGTTATTTTTAAAGCATTTCATTGCAAGGTGATCCATGAATAATTGTTAAAAGTAAGCGGTACAAATGATAAAAGCAAAAAGATTATCATACGATGTGGAGAGATGGCACTCTAGACTCATGGAGGGAGAGGGGCTATGTGCTGGCTGCTGGGGGAACAGGCTTGCAGGGTATGCCCTTTGGGTGTTTGAATGATTGCATATTCCAGAGAGTTTTGGTGTACACCCCCCACAAAAAAAAAACACACAAAAAAAAAACAAAGAATAGAAGCAAATACCACTGACTGATGATGCATGGAGGGGATTGTAATCATTGTAACGAAACAAAATACAATAGGATGAGTGTAAAGCTGATGTTTCCCCATATAAACTATCACTCAATTCACAATAAAACTTAAGAAAGAAAAAAAAAAAAAAAAGAGGAGTATCATGGAGGAGAATGAATGTGACAGGGTCAAGAGGACTCTTTACAAGAGATGGGACTTGCACTGAGCCATGAAGGAGAAAAGACATGGCTAGGCAAAAGAAAGGAAAAAGGCCATTTCAGTTAATGGGTATGCATTTTGGCAGATGCCTGTTGGGAAGTGATGTGGAATTAACTGAAAGAGGTAGTAGGTCTAAATAATGTGGGTCCTCAAATGCAGGTTAAGAAGTCTAGGATTTGTTACAGTAAGAGAAGACCAGAAAGAACACTTTAGTGGAAAACATCCAGATGGGAAATCAAGTGTTTTGTAGGAAGACCCTGAAGTCATTGGCATAAACAAGGGGAATCCAGTTTTTCCTAGAATCAGTTGTTTCTGGAAAATAATATTCTAATAAAATAGATAGGAGTCCTGGTGTGGTGCTCTGGGTTAATTCACTGAACTGCAAGGTCAGTTTGAACCAGAAGGTCGGCAGTTCAACTCACCAGCTGTTCCTTGGAAACTCTGTATAGGGTTGCAATGAGTCGGAAATGACTCGATGACACTTAACAGCAACAACATGCTATTGTAGAATTTAGAAAATACACAATGCATACTATCTATACTGATTTACATAAAGAAGAGGCTCCTTAAAAAGTGAAAATGTTAGTGTTGAATGTATGCCATTTATTTGCATGGTGCAATTCATGAATCTAGGGTAATGGGTCATCTCATTGCTGGGCACGAACAAACAAATTATAAGTGACCCGTCATACACTGGTATGGGGCAGGGAAAATTACCTTGTTTATGGCACTGTGAGTTAATGTGCTGGACTGGAAATTCAGCTTAAACCGTGAATTCAGCGATTCAGTCTCACCAGCCACTCCTCAGAAACCCTATACAGTGTCGCTATGAGTCAGAACTGACTCAATGGCACTACACAACAACAACAATGTCCCTTCATTAATAATGTGAAATACTTTTGAGTATGATACACAGTGCCGCAACCAATTGTATTGCTTTCTGTAAATATCAGCATTTTTTGTGATACATAATTTTTAATATTTGGCTAAATGCAATCACCCTTTATTTGTAAGTCAATGTAAGAAAAGACAAAATTGTATCTTCACTGTAAGAGGTTTCACATATACTATAGTATTCCTGCTTTAGAGAAAATAATGTTTCTGATAAAAAATAATTGACAGCATCTTATTTTAAATATAGAAAATAGAAGCTAGCACAAAAGACGCAAACAAGACTATAGAAGTAAAGGAAGAGTCATGAAATCTGGAGACAAAAACCATCATGGAAACTTCTTAGCAAGTCTGAATGAATATATGCTCTTTACCAAAAACCAGGAATCCTGCTACGGTGCTGTAGGATAAGCACTGGACTACTAACCACAAGGTCTGCAGTTCAAACCCACCAGCAGCTCCTCAGAAACCCTGTACAGGGTCGCTGAGATCAAAAATCAGGGTTTTACCTCTGCACAAGAATGAAATTTTGATAGTTAATTTAAAACATAAATCCTTGTCCAAATTGTTCATAAATGAACCACTGTCATCTCTGTTTCCAAAGTCAGAGAAGTTAGTGGGAAAGAATCTTTGTGATGTGTCTCCTTCCTAGTCTAATGCCACCGCTATAGTCTGTCCTCCATTAAAAAAATAATAATTCCAAATTATTTGCTACATGAATCCTTAATTTATTTTTCTTTAGTCTAAAAACATGGAATTTTTGACAGCTTTAATAAGAGCAAGAAAAGAAAAGAGATGCTAACTAGAAACATAATTGAGTATCTGGAGTTCTAATGATCTGTTGACCTTGGAAATACTGAGGTTTTTAGGCTGAATAACAACTACCCAATTAAGTTCTCTGAACCTATTATCCACTGACTCTGCATTGCCTCTACCTTCATTTCTCTGAGTACAAATAGTGTGACCCTTTCTGACAGAAGACATTTTGGCTCTACCTCAACAAGGCAATTTTGTTGGCAGATTTGACTTTTATAGAGAGCTAAGTAGGGTAATAAATGTGCTGCTCCTTATTATTTCACATGTTGACAGCATTCTGTATGTGCAATTGGCCTCTCATTTCAGAACACTTTATTGGCTGTTTCTAAACACAGTCCAGTGCTGACTAATGTGTCTTTCAACTGTTTGTTCTATAGTAAGAAGTTGATTTGAGTGTAAAGTATTTTTGAGATATTGGGAACAAAAGGCTAAAAGATCATGTGTTTTTTGTCAATAGACAAGAAGGAGAAAAACATGAAATTTTTGTTCTAGCTATGTGAAACTATCCTGAAAATGATGGGAAAGTGCATTTATTGAGGTGAATCACCTTCTTGCAGTCTATATTGACCAAATGAAATAGTTACCTGTTTAGTTTCCAAATCCATTTTTTTTCTTCATTGGTAATTAGAAAAATATGAATACATAAAAATGTTTGTCACGAGTACACTCTGTGTCAAGAGTTGTGCTAAATGCTCTTTTCAATTAACATATTTAATTTTCAGGAGAGTATTTTAAAATTACAATATGCTACTAGATTTTTTTTCTCAAGACAATGATAGCTGTTGTTAAGTGCCATCAAATCAGTTCTGATTCAGTGACCCTGTTTCTGAAGAGCATCTGGAGGGTTTGAACTGACAAACTTGTGTTTTGAAGTTCACTGCTGTTCCTATGGCGCCACACCGGAAGTCCGTAATACATTGATGTTGTTATTAAGTGCCACCGAGTCAGTTCTGACTCATAGTGACTCTATTATGTAGGGTTTCCGAGTAGTGGCCGGTGAGATTGAACTGCCGACCTTGAGGTTCAAACTAACCTTGAGATCAACTGTTTATCCTATGGTGCCACACTAGGACTCCTATACACTGATAGTTGTTATTGTCGTTGTTAAGTGCCGTTGAGTCAGTTCCAACTCATAGTGACCTTGTATAGGGTTTCCGAGGAGCAGCTAGTGAGCTTAAACCTTTGGTCTTGTGGTTCAAATGGACTTTGCAGTCCAGCACATTAACCCACAGCAACAAACCAGGACACCAATACATTGATGTTGTTGTTAAGTGCTGCCAAGACGGTTCCAACCCATAGCCACCCTGTATAGGGTTTCCAAGTGGCAGATGGTGAGTTTGAACCGCCAACTTTGTGGTTCAAACAACCTTGCAGTCCAGCACATTAATGCCCAGCGCCACACCAGGCTGCAATTATGTAAAAGTGCCTAGCACAGTAGCTGGGAAATAATCTGCCAAACCTCTTGCTTTCCAGTCGATTCCAACTCATAGCAACTGTTTAGGATGCAGTAGAACTGCACCATAAAGTTTTCAAGGCTATAAATCTTTCTGGAAGCTAACTGCCACATCTTTCTTCCAAGGAGCAGCTGATGGGTTCAAACCATAGACCATTCAAACAGCAGCAGCACTGCACTTAAGTACTGCACCACCAGGGCTCATCGGGCACATCAAACTCAGCAAATGCAGGCTCTTTCTTTATCTTAGCCACAATCATCTCCATTTTTTCCTAAAATGGATTATTTGGGTCATATTTTCTTTAGCAGCAAAGGTAATAATTGAGACATTTGAAGATCTGCAGGCATATCTTTATTCCATTAAATACTAATCTAAGGGGATTCATTAATTAAGTCCTAGAGATATATTAAAGAATGTTACCTAAGTTATATGTATTTAGGAACTCTCTTACCATAAAATAAAATATTGGAAAGCATTTACCATGCTCCCAAACATGTTTTTAGTGGAAGGAAAAAGGGCCAAAAATGAATTTTTTAAAGATTTTATTCAATAAGAACCAAAAAATGCCAGGCCCCAATTCACCGTGTGAGACTTAAAAATGAATAAAACTCTATCTTTGCAGCAAAGAACAGGTGAGCATTACTTACTGGATATGCATCTGTACTTGCTCATTGCCATTACTGAGAGAGGCTTGATGACTTTATGTGACACTGTCCAATTCATAAGCTTGAGAATGAACTGAATCTTCTGAGTGCTGATATTGAGTCATAAGATGCTCTGTATTGTCCAATCACCAAATGCGGTAGTAAGGTCACAAACGGCAAATGATGGATTGTTTATGGTTATCATTAAGTAGGAACACATAAAAATGATTGCCTACAGCTGGTTTGTTGAAATAACCTTGCTTCTTTCTTTCATGATGAAAATCAACTTTCAGGTTTCATCAGCTGTATTTATGGACAAGGGTCATGAGAAACTGATGGCTTTATGATGGTATATAAAACCATGCAAGGAGAGTTGCCTCAAGCCCAATGATCCTATGGAAAATCTAGTTATTTGGTAGAGGGGAAATTCTGATGTGGATCTTTGTCCTTGGGCAGAGTACTTTCGGTCCCGTTGACCAGAGTAGGTGGTAGGTGGGGGCATATGCCCAAATGTGCAGTGCTCTTCTAGGCATGTATACTTGATATCAGGGCAGTGGGCTCTTGTGAAAGACCCTTTCTAGTTCTATCAAATGACAATATCTACTGTGTTACCAGGGATCCTTACAGAGTCCATAGCAGGGGCTTTTAGGAAGATTCCTTTATTTTTATTTCTTGATACAGTGAATGTATTCTGTAACAGATACCAATACATCATTACCCACTTATTGGCATGAAAGGAATGAAAGGCACTGATTGGCTTAGTTAGCCTGAGTAATAGGTTATACCCCTGACTCTGGAGTTCAGTCAGCCTCATAAAAACACATGTGCTCAGAATAGAGAGATGCATGTCTACAAAGTATCACCAGAGCATGGTAGCCACAGAACCAGGAAGGTGTGTTCAGAATAAAAATTAACCATTAAACTGATGGGATCTTTAATAAGCTCATATGCATACAAAAGTCAGACAGTGAATAAGGAAGACCTTAGGAGAATTGATGCATTTGAGTTATGGTGTTAGAGGAGAATATTAAAAGTACTACAAACAGTTCTCTGTTGGAAGAAGTACAACCAAAATGCTCTTGGAAAGCCAGGATGATCAGTTTAAGTCTCTATACTTTGAACGTATTATTAGGAGGAAATCAGTCACTAGAGAAGGATATGGTAAAGTAGAGGGTAGGAGAAAAACAGGAAGACCATAACGAGATGGATTGGCACAGTGGTGGCAGCAATGGGCTCAAATGTAGCAACGATTGTGAGATTGGTCCAGAACTGGGCAGTGTTTCATTCTGTTATGCATAGGGTCTCTATAAGTAGGCACTGACTTGATGGCACCTAACAACCACAAGCAATTATAATCACTAGTCCGACATTTCTGCCAAAATGTAGATGTTTCCCTGGGATTGGGACATACTGTTGGAAGCCTTGTATGTCTTCTTCTTCAAGTTTCCATAAACTGGATTGCTACTCATGGCAACACCATGTGTATCAGACCATAATTGTGCATCATAGGATTTTTCATGGTTAATTTTTCAGAAGTAAATTGCCAGGCCTTTCTTCTAAGTTTCCTCTGGATGGACTCAAATCGCCTGCGTTTCATTTAGCAGTTGAGCACTTAACAATTTACACCACCCAAGGACATATGCTCCTATATTGTGTTATATCTCCAAAGTATCTCTAGATTAGATGCAGAGGGTGTATGAAATGATTAAATTCCAACCCTAAGATAAAAGGAAAATGGAAGAAGTTATATAAGTAGTTTCCACTGAACTCTTAAGGGGGTTGCAGATAAAAATAAAGTAGTGAAGTAGATTAGATGGACCTTCATTTACATTTCAGTATAGACAAGAGACAAACTGCTTCTACATGTCTTCAAATGTCTCTCACATGTATAGTTCTATTATCTTTTATTTATTCATTTATTGTGACTATTATTTCAACAAAGGCATTCAACTGTGTGAACCATAACAAATTATGGATAGTATTATAAAAAATGAGTATTGCAGAACTCTCAATTATGCTCACAAGCAACCTGTATATAGACAAAGAGGTAGTCATTAGAATAGAACAAGGTGTTACTGAATGGTTTAAAATCAGGAAAGATGTGTGCCAGGGTTATATCCTATCACCATCCTTATCCAATTTGTATGCTGAGCAAATAATTCAAGAACGTGGCATCAGAATTGGAGGAAGACTCATAACAACCTGAGATATGCAGATGATACAACCTTGCTTGTTGAAAGGGAAGAGGAATCGAAATGCTTACTGATGAAGATCAAAGACTACAGACTTCAGTATGGATTGCATTTTAACATAAAAAAAAAAAATCCTCACCATTGGATGAATAAATAACATCATGATAAATGGAGATAAGATTGAAGTTGTCAAAGACTTCATTTTGCTTGGATCCACAATCAACATTCATAGAAGCAGCAGTCAAGAAATCAAATGATGTATTGCATTAGGGAAATCTGCCACAAAAGACCTCTTTAAAGTGTTCAAGAGTCCTGGTATGGCACCGAGGGTTAATGCACTAGACTGCAAGGTCAGTTTGCATAGCAGTCAGTGGTTCAAGCTCACCGGTTGCTCCTTAGAAACCCTATACAGAGTTGCTATGAGTCGGAACTGACTCAACAGCACTTGACAACAACAACAACAACAACAACAACAACAAAGTGTTCAAGAGCAAAGATGCCAGTTTGAGGACTGAGATACACCTGATCCAAGTTATGTTATTTTCAATAGGTTCATATGCATGTGAATGTTGGGCAATGAATAAGGAAAATGCATAGAAGAATCGATGCATTTGGTAGTGTTGGAGAAGGATATTAAATGTACCAGGACTGCTAGCAGGACAAATAAATCTATCTTGGCAGAGATATAGCCAGAATGTTCCTTAGAAATGAAGATGCCGCAACTTTCTCTTGTACTTTGGACATATTGTCAGAAGTGGCCAATCCCTGGAGAAGGACATCATGCTTGGAAATGTGGAGGGACAGTGAAAAAGAGGAAGACTACCAACAAGAAGGATTGACACAATGGCAACAGTAACTAGCTCAAAGTTAACAACAATTGTGAGGATGGCACAGGACCAGACAGTGTTTAGTTCTGTTGTGCATAGGGTAATTAAGAGTAAAAACCAACTCAATGTCACCTAACAACAACACACAAAAATGTTTAAACTCCTAATATGGAAAACATTGGTTGACGTGTTGGGAGAACCAATTAAGAAGAGAGTAATTGTGGAGGCCATGTTTTATTTTTACTTCAGTTTTTAAGAGAAAAAAATTCCACACCATGTGGTAGTAGTAGTTGGGAAGAGATAACAGGGAAAATAAACAACAAAAAACTTCTAAGTAAACCAGCTTCACAAGAAATTGTGCAGGGACCTGGATTGGCCAAGGCCCTGCTGTTACTGAGATGAAGGAATTTGCTAGCCTTATTTTAGGACTTCTGGTATGGTGCTGGACGGCAAAGCCGGTTTGAACCACAAGGGTGACAGTTCAAGCTCACCAGTTGCTTCTTGGAAACCTTATACAGGGTCGCTATGGGTCAGAACCGACTTGATGACACTTAACAACAACAACATAGCCTTTGAAAACGAAAGCAACAATATTCTCTAAGACAGTTGATGGATATACTGAGGTTTCCATAACCTTATTTGAAGTGTTAATTAAATCACCTTAGAAAATTCCACTTTTTGTATTAAAAAACAACCTGAGTAAAAATTTTGTCTAAGTAAACACTATGGCAAGGCATGTTTTGCAAATGTCCCAAACAGGTTGTCATCCCTCAGCCTCACCACACAGAAATTCCTGAGCCACTATTGAATTCTGCTCTTGCAAAGATTTACAGCCTCAGAAACCCTATCCAGTGTTGCTTAGTCAGAATTGACTAGACTGCGGAGCTTCAAGGTCAATGCACTCTACAAACAACTACTCCATAGGGTTTTCAATGGGCTATGGAGTCCTGGTGTGGTGCAGTAGGATAAGTACTGACTGCATATTGCAGGGTCTTTAGTTCAAACCTCAGAAATGCTGTACAGGGTCGCTGTGAATCAGAGCTGACTCCTTGACACTCAACAACAACAGTAACATGATATTTTGCCAGGCCTTTCTTCTGGCATGAATGGGTGGATTTGAACCTCCAACCTTTAGGATAGCAGCACAAACCTTTTATACCATCCAGGGACTTTTAGCTCCCGGTATTATATAAAGTCAGTTAAGTTACTCACCTCTATGTCCTTTTCAATCCAGACCACTTTGCTTTCCCAAATACAGGCTAGAGGGCCCTGGGTTTAGGGAAACAGGGATTTGATTTCTAACTATAATTTGATTTTAAGTTATCGCCATGAATGAAGATTTTAACCAGTTAAAATTGATCATTTAGATGGCAATAAGATCTATTAAAGAATTTTCTGACACCATTGTCAAAACTATATAGAGATCCATAGAGACCCCCGTATATAATTCTGAAACTCCATGATTAAGCACTTAACTACTAACAGAAAGATTGGCAGTTCAAATCCACCCAGAACTCCACAGGAGAAAAGGCCTTGTGTCCTGGTGTAGCATTATAAGATAAGCACTGGACCTCAGGGTCAGTTTGAACCACAAAATCAGTGGTTCAAACTCACCAGCTACTCCTCGGAAACCCTAGACAGGGTCGTTATGAGTCAGAACTGACTCAATGGCACTTAACAACAACAATATGCTCCCACGGAGATTATAACATAGGAAATACTATGGGTCAGTTCTACTGTCTCATAGGGTCACTATGAGTCAAAATTGACTGAATGGCATACAACAAAAACAACAACAATATACATGTGTGTGTGCAGACACACACTCATGCACTCAAAGGGGCTTCAAAAAATTCATGGAAAAGGGAATTAGAAGATAATGGGATTTTTTCACAAACTTTCTCAAGTCCCTTTGAGTGTTTGTGTTTGTCTCTCTATGTGTGTGTACAAGGATAAGTCTTACAGTATTCTATAAATAATAGAAACTTTTATTAAACAAAGATATCAAAATGTGAAGCTATTGTTTCTCAACATATCCTCCATCTAGGTCTATACACTTATGAAGGCAGTATTTCCATCTTCTAAGCATTCACAATGCAGCACTGTGACTTCATACAAGCACTGGACTGCTAACCACAGGGTCTGTGGTTTGAGGCCATCAGTCACTTTGTGTGAGGAAGATTAGGTTTTCTGCTCCCACAAAGATTTAAACCCTCAGAAATCTTATACAGGGACTCTATGAGTCAGAAACGACTCCAAGGTACTTAACAACAACAACCACCCACAAAGAACTACGGGCGCTTCAGTTTATACCACATTAAAAGAACAATTTTGGCATCCTGTAATGATTCATATCAAGTTTCTTTTCAATGTTCTTTGAGTAGTAGGGAAAAAAGACTTATGAAGGGCCAAAGTCAGGGTTGTAGGGTAGAAGGGGTAAGGTTTCACAACAAAATTCTCATAGGATATCCCTTGTTCCACTCAAAGAATGAGTATGTACTTTGTCATGAAGGGAAAAAATAATTCTTTAATGCAACTCTCTTAAAACTTCTCTGTACTAAATCCCTGTAATCATCCTGTGCTCTTTGAGAAAATTTAGCAAGATTATCCCTTTGAAAACACACACACACACACTCAAAAAGGCACCATAACCTTCTGGGCTGACCTCTGCCTGGAATTTCACTGGCCTAGCAGATCCACTTGGAAGTCATTTTTTTATTGGACCTTGCTCTTGGTAAGTCCGAGACATGACCCAGGTTGATTCATTCCATAAAATCATCTTTATTGGTGTCAATCTTGCTTAAAGGATTGACGAAAAGATCAGCTTTTTGAGCTAGCTAATCTTCATGTAATGCCAAAAGCTCACTGAGGCCAGGATATTTGCTTAAAATTGAGAACACTGAACCAGTTGATATCCCAACTTCAGTAGCTATCACATCAATGGTAATTTTATGGATTTCTTCTACCAGTTTCTGGACTTCAGCCAAAATTTCTTCATTCATCCAGGTTGACGGTCTTCCCTTTCTGGAGCTATCTTTGAGGTCTTCCAAACCTTCCATAAAATACTTGATTATCTAAAAATTGTTGTTTTATATGTGGCAATATTCCTGTGAACTTGTTGCAAAACTTCAGTGATTTTGAAAACTGTCTGCTTGAATGTTGTGAAAATTTTAATATTAACCCTGACTTCAAAAAAATAATTTTCCACTGTACAAAAAAGTCTTCTTTTTTTGAAGACACCCTAATGAGACTAAGACAAGTGTGTTACTTGTCTACAGCCACCTACTCATAGTAAAACTGTATTTAAACAAAAATAAGCTTATGCATGTATGAACTGGAAGCCTAATAACAATATTTTTTGATAATCTTTTGTGTGTATGTGTATTGTGTGCATATATATACATATGCAGTTGAAATTTGAACAACTTGGGAGTCAGGGTCACTGACCCCCTCACACAGTCAAAAATTCATGTATAACTTTTGATTGCCCAAAAATTTAGCTACTATTGACTGGTAGTCTTATCGATAAAATGAAACGCTGATTAACACATATTGTGTACGTTATATGTATTATGGAGCCCTGGTGTGGTGCTGTGGGTTAATGTGCTGGATTGTAAGATTGGTTTGAACCACAGCAGTTCAAGCTCACCAGCTGCTCCTGGGAAACCCTAAATAGGGTCACTATGAGTTGGAACCAACTCGAAGACACTTACCAACAACAATAGGATATGTATTACATACTGAACCTCCATAAAAACTGTATTTTCAACAGGCGATAGAAAGGTATTTCACAAGAAGTGCAAGATTTTCATGTCTACTGGTGTAACCAAAGTGACAACTTCACATCTTTTCTTTTTTCACAATGATCCTTATGCTGGATCCAGTTACCATGAAATGGTGGGTAACCACAGCTGCAGACCTCAACCTATGATACATATCGAGCAATTCAACTTTTTTTTTTTTGTAATGGCATGACTTTTCTGTATTTTATGGAAACACTTCAGCATCACTAGTGGCACCTCCTATTGGTCCCTGGTATTAATGTTTATAGAGTTGCAATAAACATGATGGAAAATTCTTGAGAACTGAGAGCGATCACTGTTTACTGCAATAGGCAATTTGCTGGAGTGAAGAACTGCTCACATGGAAATGGCTAGCATCATATGTCTGTGAGCTGTGGAGTCAGTTCTGACACATAGCGACCATGTACAGGATTTCCAAGGTTGTAAATCTTTACAGGAGCAGAATGCCTCATCTTTCTCCCACAGAACAGCTAGCAGTTTCAAACTGCTAACCTTACAGTTCGCAGCCCGATTCGTAACCACTACACTACCAGAGCTCATATAGTGTTTTATAAAACATCAGGATATAAGTAGACCTGTGTAATTCAAACTCTTGCTACTCCAGATTTAACTTTATACATATTCATACATGTTATTACATGTATGTTTAAATACAGCATAAGAGAAGACTATACACATGGACCTC
>NW_006409024.1:609830-620402 GCF_000296735.1 Chrysochloris asiatica | reverse complement strand
AGGAGCAGCTGTTGGATTTGAACTTATGGTTCAAAGTCCAGTGCTTATCTTATAGTGCCACACCAGGAGTGCTATGAACATTTATATATGTGAAACATTTCATTATCTCTAAAGATAGTGCAGATTTTAATCATCCACAAAATTTTCTTCATGCCATTTATAATTCCTGCATTTCCTGTAAGATAACCACTAGACTGAAAAGTTCGTTTACACTGCAAGGTCAGCAGTTCAAACTCACCAGCTGCTTCTTAAAAACCCTATACAAGTTGCTATGAGTCTAAACCAACTCGATGGCACTTAACAACATTAGGTTCAAGGCTGACTTCCTGACACCTAATAATACCTCTTTCACCCTTCCATCTAAGGAGAACACTGCTCTCGTTTCTTTCATTATACATTTTCTAGATTTTTATGAAAATAGAATCCAGTCATTGCAATCTGACTTCCACCACTTTGCATCATTATTTTGAGATTCATCCATGTTGTTATATGTATTATTCATTCATGGTGTGGCACTGTAGGATAAGCAACTGACCACAAGGTCTGTTTGAACCAAAGGCCTATGGTTCAATCCCACCAACCACTCCTTGGAGACATATACAGAGTTGCTATGAGTCAGAACCAACTTGATGGCACTTTAACAACAGCAGCACTCCATTGAATGGCTATACCACAATTTCTTTATCCATTCATGTGTTAATGGACATTTAGTTTTTTCCCCCAGTTTCTGGCTATTACAAATAAAGCTATTAGGCATATTTGTTTATAAGCCTTTTTACAAACTTATACCCTGGTGTGGCACTGAAGGTTAATGCACTGGACTGCTCACCAGCTGCTACTCAGAAACCCTACACAGAGTCACTATGAATCCAAACCAACTCCACAGCACTTAGCAACAACAAACCTGAGTAAATGCCTAGGAGAGAAGGGGTCCATCACATGGTAGGGCCAAGTATATGAACTCCTAAGAAACTGCCGAACTGCTTTATAAATTGATTTTACTGTTTCACATTTTCACCAACATCATATGAGAGTTTTAGTTCCTCCACATCCATGTCAAAACTTTGTACATCAATATTTCTAATTTTATACATCATTATCATTTAGTAATATTATTGTAGCTTTAATTTATATTTGCTTAATGACTAATGATGTTTACCAAAGTTTTTCAACATTTTTATTTGTCAGTTCTTTATCACATTTAGTAAAATGTTTACATTTTTTATCTTTTTTTACTGAGTTGTTTGTTTTTTTACTATTAAGTCTCAAAAGTTCTTTAGTTCATCTGGATATAGGTCTATTGTCAGATATGTATTTGGCAAGTATTTTTTCTAAGTCTGTGGATTCTTTTTATGTTCCCCCAACAGTGCCTATCAAAGAACAGAAGGTTTTATTTTTGATGAAATTTACCATGTCTTTTATTTTTTAATTTGAATCATTCTTTTAGAATCATATCTAAGAA
Organism: Chrysochloris asiatica; assembly: GCF_000296735.1. Lineage (NCBI taxonomy): Eukaryota > Metazoa > Chordata > Mammalia > Afrosoricida > Chrysochloridae > Chrysochloris > Chrysochloris asiatica. The sequence goes on along the minus strand of NW_006409024.1, from coordinate 618,940 downwards.
ATCTTTGTTTAGCCAAAAGTCACAAAGATTTTCTCAAGTTTTCTACAAAAAGATCAATAGTTGTAGGTTTTCCATTTAAGTCTATTATCATTGTGAATTAAATTACATATATGGTTCAAGGTATTGATCAAAGTCATTGTTAAAAAATAATCCTTTCTCCACTGGATTGTCTTTGTACTTTTGTCAAACGTCAATCATTTATATAGATATGTACATATTATTGGACACCTGACAGTTGCATTCTTTGTCTATTTGTTTATCTATTTGTAGGTAACTATCCATCACCATGTCAGTACCACTCTATCTTGTTTCTTATAATTTTTAAATAAGACTTGAAATTAGAAAGTGTTAGCCTAACAACTTCATTGTTTTCAAAGCTGTTCTGTGTATTTACATATGAATCTTAGACTCAGCTTTTTTTTTATTTTGACTAAAAATATACAAACAAGAACCTAGTGGTGATTTTATTGGATCATTTACAATAGCTTCCTAAAGGATGAAAAAACTAGGAATAAATGTAACCAGAGAAACAAAGGATCTATACAAAGAAAACTACAAAACACTACTACAAACACCAAAAGAGACTTACAAAAATGGACGAACATACCATGCTTCTGAATAGGAAGACTTAACATTGTGAAAATGTCAATACTGCCTAAAGCAATTTACAGGTACAATGCAATTCCAATCCAGAATCCAACGACATTCTTCAAAGAGATAGAAAAAACAATTATAAATTTTATATGGAAAGGAAAGCGACCCAGGTTAAGCAAAAAATGTTTAAGAAGAATAAAGATGGAAACCTCTCACTCCCTGATTTCAAAAGTTACTACATGGCTACAATGGTCAAAACAGCTTGGTACTGGTGCAATAAAAGATACACTGATCAATGGAACAGAATTGAGAATCCAGAAATTAACCCATCCACATAGAGCCAAATGATTTTTGACAAAGTGCCTAAGTATTTTGCATGATGAGGAGATAGTCTCTTCAACAGATGGTATTGGCAGATCTGGAAAATGATATGTGAAAGATTGAAAGAAGAACTTTACCTCATGTCTTATAAAAAAAAAATCCAATCAGCATGGATTAAAGACCTAAATGCAAATTCCAGAATTATAAAGGTCATCAATGAAAATATAGGGACAAATGTGAGGGTTCTAATACAGGGCACACAGACTACCAAACATTTTGAAAATTACACAAACAAAAGTAGACAAAATAGATGATTGGGATACACTAAAAATTAGAAAGCCAAAAATGAAGAATACTCTCAGTATTTCTCAAGCTGAAAAAAACTGAAGACAAAAATGTAAGCTTCAGCTTTCAATATTGCAGGATTCTATGGGCAAAATATTCAACCATACAGGAAGCATCAAAAGAAGATGGAAAGGATACACAGAGTCACTACACCAAAAAGAAATGGTCTGCATTCAACCACTTCAAGAAGTAACATATGACCAAGAATTGATGGCATGGAAGGAAGAAGCCAAACATCACTGAAGGCATTAGGGAAAAACAAGGCTTCATAGATTGAAAGAATATCAACTAAAATGTTTCAGCAAATTGACACAGCAGTGGAAGTACTCATCAGTGTATGCCAAGAAATTTGGAAGACTTGACCAACTGACTGGAACAGATACATATTCGTACCCATTTCAAAGAAAGGTGACTCAACAGAATGCAGAATAATTTTAAAATATTTCAAAATGGTAACAGCAGTAGGTGGAAAGGTGATTGTTGCTGTTAAGTGCCTTCGAGTTGGTTCCAATTCATAGTGACTCTGTATAGAGTTTCCAAGGAGCAGCTGGTGGATTTGAACTGCTAACCTTGAGGTTAGCAATTCAGTGCTTATCCGATAGTGTCATATCAAAGCTGCCAGAAATTCAAGCTAGATTCAGAAGAGGATATGGAATGAGGAATAGCATTGTTCATACCAAATGGATCTTGACTGGAGAATACCAAAAAGATGCTTATTTGTGTTTTATTGACTCTTCAAAGCCATCCAATTGTGTGTTTTATAACAAACTGTGATTAACATTATGAAGAATGGAAACTCCAGAACATTAATTATCTTCATAAAAAAACAGTACATAAATCAGCAGGCAGTCATTTGAACAGAACAAGGGAATCTGTGTGGAAAGATTTAGGTCAGGTTTATCTTTTTAACTATACTTATTCAATCTGTAACCTGAGCAAATTATCAGAGAAACTGAATTACATGAAGAAGATCTCAGCATCAGGATTGGAGGAAGGTTCATACCTTCAATATGCAGAAGATACAGTCTTGTTTGCTGAAAGTGAGGAGGACTTGAGGCACTTGCTGATGAAGATCCAAGACTGTAGCCTTCAGTATGATTCAGTGCAAAGAAAACAATAATCCTCACAACTAGGCCAATAGTCATCATTATGATAAATGTAGAAGAGATGGAAGTTGTCAAGGATTTCATTTTACTTGGATCCACTATCAACTCTCATGGAAGCAGCCATCAAGAACCCATCATAGTTCAGGTGCTGGGGAGGGCAATACACAAGAAGGGGAGGGATGGAAGAACAAGGTAGATAAAGGAACATTAAGACAGGTTTGCATGGCCTAAGTGGGACAGAGGTAAATAGTGATGCATGCTCAACCTTGGAACAACAGGGCTCTGGGATACAGGGATCTAGGCATAGTTTGAAGAGGGGAAATAATACTAAAATGCTTGAGAGTCTTATGAATCTTGGTTTCCCTTGCCTACTATTGTAAAATAGACACTTGAGTGGGATAGAAAGGAATGTTGGGAAACATGATTACAGAAAGCTTGTAAACCCATCTTCAGCCTATTAATGATTGGAATAACTAAAAACGGTTCTACAACTTGTCCAGTGAAATAGGCCTCTTGTAGAACCTTTGCAGTGTATAGGACCTTAGGTGAAATCCTCAGCCCCACCCAGAACCTTTTAAGATGGGACATTCTCACTAGAAAGGACAAGCAGACTGGCTGGAATAGCTAGAGTGACAGAAGATACATCTTCAAAGAAAGATCAGCAGGAAAAAAACAAAACAAAAATGGCAGTATGATTGGCTACTACAAAAATTAACAAATTGTTTGCTGAGAAGCCATCAAGGCAAGCAATCAAGTGAAACCCCTCTAAGACTGAAACTCAAAGGGAACACATGAGCAAGTATGTAAGCTTGCTGGTGAACACATTGGTCTACTTGTGAGTGGAAGAGGGGGAAAGGCAGCAATGAAGAAATGGGCTGAGTTCAACCACAGTCCATAGACTCCCATTGACCTGGAGATAAGAGAGAGAAGAGGAAGGGCTGGTTGGTCCAAAGTGTGGTTAGACCTGGGGCACCTGAGCCCAAGGACAAGGACATAGCCACAGAGGGCTAGTGCTGACAGTGAAGCATCCAGCTGATATGAAGTGCGTCTTGCAAATAGTTCCCATTTGACCTAGCCTCGATGGCCTGAGAATTAGAACTTGACTAGAAGAAGATTAAAAAAAAAAAAAAAAAGGAAAGAAAAATTGATAAAGGAAATGAGGGTAAATTGCTAATATTTGAGGAACTTGACCTATATTCATGGAGGTAGTAGCTCAAAATACCAACAGAGAGGGAAGAAGTCTTCACATCAAGTATCAATGCTATCGCCTCTGTACACAGAGAAGATAGGGATGGGCAACTTAGACATTGGATACCTAAAATGAGGGTGTGATAAAGTCATGAAGTTACTGGGTTACAAGGTTTTAAGGGGGAGTTTAGTTTCAGTGTGTGGGGGAAGATAGAGTTCCCACTGAATAGTTTTCATCTTTTTTTAGATGGGTATGGTAAAACAGATGGCAATAAGATTCTTATAATTCAATAGTGAGTAATTGATATCATGAATAATTGCAACTGTCATAATTGTAAACGTAGAAGTTTTGTAACATAAACAGGGGAGTGGTTAATCTTACAGTCCAGAAACAGAGGACCCTAGGACCAGCAAGGGAGAAGAGCACAAGCGGAATGTGGTACCTTATCCAGAGAAGCAGTAACACCAGAAATGGAGGCAGAGATGGGGACTTGGAGAGAGGGAACAGATGAGGACTCTAGATTCATGGAAAGAGAGGGACTGATAATTGGCAGCCAGGAAGCAGACTTGCAGAATGTGCCATTTGGTGGTTTAAATTATTATATATGCCTGAGTGTTTAAAAAAAAACAAAACTAAAGTTAATAGAGAGAAATACTGTTAACTGATGGTACATGGAGGGGATTATAATCATTATAATGAAACAAAGTGTGCGATTTGTTGAATGTAAAACTGATGATCTGCCCTGTAAACTGTCACTCAATTCACAATCAAAACTTAAAAAAAGAAAGAAAGAAAGAACTCAAATGGCAATTGCCTTGGGCAAATCTACTGCAAAAGATCTCTAAATTTAAAGTGTTAAGGAGCAAACATGTCACTTTGAGTGCACCTGACCCAAGTCATAGTATTTTCAATCATCCTGGTTTAGCACTGTGAAACATTGGACCTCTACCTGTAAAGTTGGTGGTTCAAGCTCACCAGTCACTCCTTGGAAACCCTATACAGGGTCGCTATGGGTTGGAACAGACTCTACAGCACTTTACAACATCAACAACGTCTGAGAAGCAATTAGCAATAACAAAAACAACACATGCATGTGAAAGCTGGACAATGGATAAGGAAGATCATAGAATAATTGATGCATTTGAATTATGGTGTTGGTGAAGAATATTCAAAGTATCAGTGATTACTGTACGTATAAATATCTGTCTTGGAGGAAGTATAGACAGGATACTTCTTAGAAGGGAAGATGGTGAAACTTCATATCACAGATTTTGTGTGTGTTATTCAGGAGAGATCAGTCTCTGGAAAAGTATATCATGCTTAACAAAGTAAAGGGTCGATGAAAAATAGGAAGACCCTCAATTGGATGGATTGTTATAGTGATTGCAACTTTGGGCTCATACTTAACAATTGTGAGGATGGCTCTGGACTGGCAGTGTTTCCTTCCTTTGTGAAAGATTGTACAATGGCAGACTCTGGGAACACATACAATATTAACTGTAGGCTATTCATAGATGCTCTTTATCAATATTGTTCCTTCTTTTTCAAGTTTGCTAAACATGGATGCTGAATTAAAAAAAAAATGTTCTGCCTTTTAAAAAATCCTGTTAATATAGTGAATTACATTGATTTTCAAGTATGCAAGCAACCTTGAATTTATAAGTCTTACTTCATATCCTTTCTATATCGTTAGATTTGAAATCTTAGAAATTATTTTAGACTTCTTTTAACTTAACTTTCATGAGAGAAATTGGTAAGCCATTTTTTATTTGCTTTTGGTTTTTCTTTTCTTGCCATGTCTGCTTCTGCCATTTGAGAAACACTGACCTTATACAATATCTGACCAGTATTTCTCTGGTCAATTTTCTGAAGATGTATGGAATTAATAATATTACTTTCTTTAATATTTGGCAGAATTCACAGTGAAGTCAGCTAACCTTGGCCTTTCCTTTGTGGCAAGATATTTAGCTGTAATTTTTAAACAGATATCGAACTATGGATATTATTTATACATTCTTCAGTGATCTTTTGGCTGCTTGTGTCTTTCAAGGAGTTTGTCCACTTCATTATTTTTTTTTTCATTGTTAAGTGTCTGGAAGTCCTTTTGGACTCATAGCAATGTTGTATAGACTTTCCGGGGCTGTAAGTCTTTACGGGAGCAGAAAGCCTCATCTCTCTCCTGTGGAATGACTGACGGGCTCAAATTGCTGACCTAGTGGTTAGCAGCCCAGTGCTTATCTTACAGAGTCACTTCATTTAAGTTGTCAAAAATACTAGTATAGAGTTGTTTACATTCTTCCTTTTTTATCCTTCTCATAGCTGTAATATCTCTGATGACCATACCTCTCTCATTCTGATAATGGCAATTTTCAGTTTCCCTCTTTTTTCCTGATCAGTCCAGCTAGAGGTTTATCAATGTTATTGATCTTCTTAACAAACAAGCATTTAGTTTCTTATATTTTATCTACTGTTCTCTATTTTGTATTCTATTGATTTCCTCTCTAACTTCATTTAGGTTTTATTTGCAATTTTGGCATTCTAAAGTGGACTGTCAGGTCTCTGAGAATTTTCTTTTCTTTAAATACAGGTGTTCAATGCTGTAAGTTTCCCCTCTAAATGCAGCTTTAGTAGCACACTACAAATTCTAATGCCACACCTTATTTTCAACCAATTCAAAACACTTTCTGTTGTCCATTTCGGCTTATTTCATACAGTTAACTGTTATCATATATTTTTCAATTATTATGTATGATTTGGGGTTAATAGTTTTAAATGCACTTTCTTTTTTCTCCAAATGTCATAGTAGTTCTTGATTTCATTAATTTTTTTCTTCATATGTAGTAGTGAACTGCATGTGTCTCCAACCAAGAATTACAGCTTGGATTTCAAGCTGCAATATTTAATGTTCTTTCTGTGAACTCAGAGATGGTTACTGTGGATGGGCCTTTTATTCCTCCCTGGTGAGATTCATCCTATACCCAAGCTTTTCAACTTGTGATGACAGAGGAGCTTGGAGTAGTCAGTGACTTTATATAGCCTAATGAATCCATCTTTCTCCTTTCTGAAGACCACTATACTCAGGTACAGAGTCCTGGTATAGCATCATCAGATAAGCACTGGACTCCTAACTACAAGCTAGCTGCAAGGTTGGCAGTTCAAATGTACCAGCAGCTCTTGAAATTTTCCCTATAGGTTTGTGAGTCTGAACCGACTTAACAGCACTTAACAACAACATACCCAGGGACAATTTTGGAATGACAGTCTAAAATGGTTTGCTTGGTTTATCTTTCTTTGAAAATTTAAATGTCTTCTAAGGCACACTTTGCCTAATTTTATACTTCTATTTTTCAATCGAAAGAGAATATGTGCATAGTATGTATTCCTTTTTCATCCCTCATCAAAATGCTCCCTTTTAAGATATCTTTGATGTGCCGGATGCCTAAGGACCCTCTTTCTGTTGGGTACGGGGAGGTTTCTTCAACCTGACATGAAAGCATCTTATTTTCCAAAAAATCAAAAACATTAATTTGACATGCAGAATCCCCAATTCAACATTTGAATATTGTGTACTACATTTGGAATAAGACTTCACAGAAGACCCCTCCCAAACTCTTACTTTAGCCCTGGAGGTAGGAGGGGAAAGATTTTTCTGACTTCTGTTTATAATATTGGAACAAGTCTTGTAAGGTCTGAAGGTAAGGAAGTTCTGAGGAGGAAGCTCTGAAGGTCACTCTAGTCTGAGGGTTCCATACTCTAGTAGCATAGTGGTTACAAGTTGGGCTGCTAAGCTCAAGGTCAGAAGTTTGAAATTACCAGCAGTTCTATGGAGAAAGATGAGGCTTTCTGTTTCTGTAAAGATTTACAGCTTCGGAAATCTTATAGGCTTTCTGTTCCTGTAAAGATTTATAGCCTCGGAAACCCTGTCTGTTTAGAATATTTGATTCTAAACCCCACAAGTCTAACTTAATATCTCTGATTCCAATTGTTGATGTTGAGTCAATTCCAACTCATAGCAAGCCCATATGGGGTTTCTGAGGAGTAGTTGGTGGGTTTAAACTGCTAATCTTGTGATCTACAGCACCACACCAGAGGTTGTGATAAAATTGACTGTAACTCACAACAATCTCAGGTATGTAAGAGTGGAACTGTGCTCCGTGACATTTTAAAAAGTTGAATTTTCAGCAGGAGATTGTCAGTCCTTTCTTTCAACTTGCCTCTGGGAGGACTGAAGCATACAACCTTTTGGTAAGGAGCCAAGTAGTTAACCAGGCAGCTAATCATTTACACCACACAGGGACTTCTGGGGCTCAACTTAGAAAACACTAAGCATCAATTGCAGGAAAGTGCACAGAGTGCACAGCTCTACCTGCTGAAGTCAAAGCAGACACCTGCCAATGAATAAGAGATTGTCTAAGACAGTGAATGCAGTTATTAGGATCTACAGTAATACTAATATCTACATAGTTTATATTTAGATTAAATTATTTAGATATTAGTTATTAGTAACACCAATATCCAGGATGCACTGATAGTATCACACTTTTGTTTTACTTGGTGTGCTTGTTTTCAACTCAACATTCTAAGTGGTAATGAATCCACTGAGTCATTTGGACGAAGCTTACTCCACACAGTCATTACCTGTACTGTGCCTGGGATGAAACCCACATGAGTAATTGTTGCTGTTGTTTAGTGCAGTCAAGTCAGTTCCAATTCATAGTGACCTTATATAATGTTTCCTAAGCTGCAAATCTTCAAGGGAACAGAAAGCCTCATATTTCACCTGAGAAATGGCTGGCAGGTTCAAATCACAGACCTTGTGGTTCACAGTCCAGTGTTTATTGTATGTGTGACTATTTAATATAAATTAAATGAGGTTACATCTGCTGAAATTAACAAGCTACAGAAAAGTTCTTTAGAACAAATATCCTGAGTGCAGTTTGCATGCGGGCAGTTTGTTGTGTGGGCAGTATTTCCATTTGTGGAGAAATTCCTGCTGAGACTTCCTGGGAAAGTCGGGGAAGGAGGTGGGATACAAAGATGCAGAAAATTGGATCAGAACTATTAAGGAGAGGCAGAGAAACTGGGATAGGTAGTAACAGGGCCCAGAGTGCTGAGAAATAAACAGGAATGAAGGATAAAGGCCTATGTGTTTTAAGGGCACTGACTATCTTGATTTTATAAAAATTTCAAGCAACTGAAGACAATTCCCCTCACTCCATACTATTTTCTTTAAATTCTTATTACATTTTCAAGAAGTGATTTTAGTGTTACATCGACTTTGTTTAGATGGAGTTTTACATCTGCCTAATAGATTCTTTCACCATACTTATTCAACCTGTATGCTGAGCAAATAATACGAGAAGCTGGGTTCTACGAAGAAAAATATGTATTCAGGTTTGGAGGAAGACTCATTAACAACCTGTGATATGCAGGTGATACAACCTTGCTTGCTGAAAGTGCAGAGGGCTTAAAACATTTACTGATGAAGATCAAAGAGCACAGCCTTCGGTATGGATTACATCTCAATGTAAAGAAAACAAAAATCCTCACCACTG
>NW_006409024.1:599901-609248 GCF_000296735.1 Chrysochloris asiatica | reverse complement strand
TTCTGCTGTGCATGGGGTCACTATGAGTCAGTTCTGACTCGATGGCACCTAACAACAACAATAAATTCTGGTGCTCAACATGTTTCAATATTCAATATTCTGGTGCTATCTGAGTGTTCCACTGTTACTGATAAGGTTGTCAGTGACTAAATTATTCAGAAGTAGTCCATTTCTCCTTCTTCCTAATCTGTCTTAGTCTGGAAGCTCATCTGAAACCTGTTCAACATGGATGACCCTTGTGGTATTTAAAATGCCAGTGACATAGCTGCCAGAATCACAGCAACACACAAGCTACCGCAGTACAACAAACTGAAAGATGAGTGGTAGATGAAAAGCACAAGAATATTGTGGAATATAGTGCCAAAGAATGAGCTCCTCAGGTTGGGAGGCACTCAAAGCAACTTAGGTTGGTATACTGGGGAAAAGCTGCCTTCTGAAAGTAGAGTTGACTATGCTAACACAATGGAGTATAACATTTATGATCATCTGCTGGTTGGGCATGACTCAAAATGAGAAGAAGCAGCTGTAAACATCCATTGGTTGTTGAAACATGAATGCACGAAGTATGAATCTGGGAAAATGGGAATTTGTCAAAAATGAAATGAAATGCATAAATATGCTAGGCATTACTGAGTTGAAACAGATTGATTTTGACCACTTGAATCTGACAATCACATGGTTTACTAGCCGTGAATAAGAAACTGAAAAAGAATGATGTCCTATTCATCATCAAAAAGAACATTTCAAAATCTATCTTGAAGTGCAGCATAATCTGTGATAGGATAATATCCTTACACCTACAAGGAAGAACAGTTAAAACAAATATTAGTCAAATTTATGTACCAAACACTAAAGCCAGTGAGATAAAATTGAAGAATTCTACCAACTTCTTCAGTCTGAAATTGCTCAAATATGTAATAAAGGTGTATTCATAATTACTGGTGATTGTAATGCAAAGGTTGGAAACAAATAGGAAAGATTAGTCATTGGTAAAAAATGGCCTTGGTGATAGAAATGATGCTGGAAAACACTTGATAGATTTTTGCAAGACCAATTACTTCTTCAAGCAAATACCTTTTATAAACGAAATAAAAGATGACTATATACGTAGTGGTTATGAATCAGACTGTGAACCGCAAAGTCAGCAGTTCGAAACTACCAGCTGTTCTGTGGGAGAAAGATGAGGCTTTCTGCTCCCGTAAAGATTTACAGCCTCGGAAACCCTGTACAGGGTCGCTATGAGTCGGAACCGACTCCACAGCACATAACAACAACACTATGGAAGAAAGAAAAGTGATGAGAATTGAAGATTCTTGGAATCAATTAGTCCAATGGACTAACAGAACCTGGGAACACCAGTCTCCAAGACTCTGTGACCAGAAGAACTAGATGATGCCTGGCTCTGAAAGGGATTGCATTAGAAGGTCTCAGATACAGTGGGAGAAAATATAAAACAAAACTCAAAATTAAATTAAAAATATCAAAAACAAAATATACCAGCCTTTTTAGCTAGAAAGAGACTTGAGTCAGCTGAGACTATGGCCTTCAACCACCCTTCAGATCTGGAAAGGAACTCACCCTTGTGACCCAATTTCCTGCTAGCCAGTAAAGAGGTACCTAAGGGGGACAACAATGATAGGAAGGTATGGTCACAATGGAATGGTCAATTATTCAAAACCAAAATCATGACATTTGCCTAAGGACAAAGTTGAGAAGGAGTGGGAATGTGGGTGGTATGAAAATAGGAATCATAGGGCATAGAGGGAACTGCAATCATTGAGATGAAATAAGGTATATGGTTTGCTGAATGCAAAACAAAACAAAACGACTATATACATATACCTCATCAGATGGAATACACAGAAATCAAGTTAACTACATCTGTGGAGAGAGACAGTGGAAAAGTTTCATGTTGTTAAGTGTCATCGAGTCGGTTTCAACCCATAGCATTCCTGTATAGGGTTTCTGAGGAGCGTTATCATCAGTCAAAACAAAGCCAGGGGCAGACTGTGGAACAGATCATCAATGGCTCATATGCAAGTTCAGACTCAAGATGAAGAAAAGTAAAACAAGTCCATATGACCTTGAACATATCCACCTGAATTTAAAGATCATTGAAGAACAGATTTTATGAATTAGCAACTAATGACCAACTACCAGAAGAACTGTGGGATGACATCAATAACATAGACACAAAGAAAGCAAAAGGTCATTAAGAAGAAAAGAAAGGGGAAAAAAGGCCAAAATGGTTGTCAGAAGAGAATATGAAATTTGCTTTCCAGCATAGAGATGCTAAAGCAAATGGAAGAAATCAGGAGGTAAAAGAACTGAACAGAAAATTACAAAGGGAAGCTAAAGAAGACAAAGTCAAATATTAAATTGAAATGTGCAAATACCTGGAATTAGAAAACCAAAATAAAAGAACAAGCTCAACATTTCTCAAGCTGAAGGAATAGGGAAAAAATTCAAGCCTTGACTTACAATATTGAAAGACTCTATGGTCAAAATATTTAATGACGTGGAAAGCATCAAGGGAAGAATACACAGAGTCATTGTATCAAAAAGAAAGGATGGATGTTCAACCATTTCAAGAGGTAGCATATGATCAAGAGCCAATGACACTGAAGGAAGCCCAAGATGTACTGAGGCACTGTCAAAGAACAGGGCACTGGGATTCATGGAATACAAATTGAAATCTTTCAACAAACTGATGCAGCTCTGCAGGCACTCTCGTACCTATGCTAAGAAATTTGGAAGATAGCTACCTGGCCAACTGATTGGAAAAGATCCATATTTGTACCCATCCCAAAGAGAGGTGATCCAATGGAATGCAAAAATCATCAGACAATGTCGTTATTATCACATGCAGTTAAATTTTTGCTAAAGTTAATTTTAAAAACAACTGCAACAGTACACTGACAAGGAACTTCAAGAGGTTCAAGCTAGATTCCGATGAGGACATGGAATAAAAGGTACAATTGTTGAAATCAAATGGATCTTGGATGAAAGCAGAGAATACCAAAAAGATGTTTACCTGTACTTTTTTGACTATACTAAGGATTTCAATTGTGTGGATTGTGGCAACACTGTGGAGAATGAGTATTCTGGAACATTTTATTATGATTATGAACCTGTACATAGACCAAGAAGCAGTTGTTTGAACAAAACAAGGGAACACTGAATGGTTTAAAATTAGGAAATGTGTGCATTAGGGTTCTAGTCTTTCACCATACTTATTCAATCTATATAAGAACAAATAATTCAAGAAGCTGGATTACATGAAAAAAAATTTGCATCAGGAATGGCAGAAGACTCATTAACAACCTGCAACATGCAGATGATACAACTTTGCTTGTTGACAGTGAAGAGGACTAAAGTACTTACTGATGAAGATTGAAGATCACAGCCTTCAATATGGGTTGCACCCCAATGTAAAGAACACAAAACTTCTCACAGCTGGACCAATAAATAACATCAAGATAAATGGAGACAAGATGGAAGTTGTCAAAGATTTCATTATGCATGGATCAGCCATCAACACTAATGGAAGCAGCTGTCAAGAAATCAAATGACATATTGCTGCAATAGACCTCTTTAAAGTGATGAAGAGCAAAGATGTCAGTTTGAGGACTAAGGTGCGCCTAACCTAAGTCATGGTATTTTTAATAGCCTTATATGAATGTGAAAGTTGAACAGTGAATAAGGAAGATCATAGAAGAATTGATACATTTAAGTTATGATGTTGAAGGAGAATATTAAAAGAACCATGGACTGCCAAAAGAACACAGAAACCTGTGTTGGACGAAGTACAGCCAGAATGTTCCATTACAGCCAGATGGTCAGACTTTGTCTCTCATACTTCAGACATATAATCAGGGGGGACCAATCCCTGGAGAAGGACATCATGCTTGGAAATGTGGAGGGTCAGCAACAAAGAGGATAACCCTCAACAAGATGGATTGGCACAAATGTAGCAATAATTCTGAGGTTGGTGCAGGACTGGGTAGTGTTTCACTCTGTTGTACATAAGGTCGTTATGAGTCAGTATTGACTCAGTGGTACCTGACAACAACAGCAGCAATGGATTCTGGCTGTCACAATCATCACAACATATCACAATAGGTTCTGGAATTACCAAATTGAGAGGCAACCAACTGGAGTGAACATACAGTCAAGAAAGCAAACAACAGAAAAGCCTGTGTCTAGGGGAGGTCCATGTGCATAGTCACATATGAACCTCGCCAGATGGAATACATAGAAATCAAGTTGACTACATCTGCAGAAAGGGATGATGGAAAAACTCCATATCATCAGTCAAAACAAGGCCAGGGGCAGATTGTGGAACAGACCATCAATTGCTCATACACAAATTCAAATTGAAGTTGAAAATGAAAACAAGTCCACAAGAACCAAAATATGACCTTGAATATATCCCACCTGAATTTAGAGATCATCTGAAGAATAGATTTGATACATTAAACACTAAAGACTGAAGACCAAAAGAGTTGTGGGATGACAACAACATCATACATGAAGAAAGTAAAATGCCATTAAGAAGACAAGAAAGAGGAAAAGGTCAAAATGGATGTCAGAAAAGACACTGAAACTTGCTCTCCAAGGTAGAGATGCTAAAGCAAATGGAAGAAATGAGGAGGTCCAAGAGCTGAACAGAACATTTCAAAGGTTTGCTCAAGAAGATAAAGTCAAGTATTACAACAAAATGTGCAAAGATCTTGAATCAGACAACCAAAAAGGAAGAACGCACTCAGTATTTCTCAAGCTGGGGGAACTGAAGAAAACATCCAAGTCTTGTCTTTTGTTATTGAAGGATTCTCTGTGCAAACGATTGAATGATGCAGAAAGCATCAAAAGAAGATGGGAGGAATACAAAGAGTCATAGTAGCAAAAGGAAATGATTGATGTTCAACTGTTTCAAAAGGCAACATATGACAAAAGCCAATGATACTGAAGGAAGAAATCCAAGGTGCATTGAAGGAATTGACAAAGAATAAGTTTCCAGGAACTGATGGAATAAAAATTGAAATCTTTCAAGAAAGTGAGGTGGCACAGGAGGCACTCACTCATTCATTCTGTTGTGCATAGGGTCACTATGAGTTGGTACTGACTCAATAGCACCTAACAACAACAACAAGGGGAAGTAGTTGTGTGGGTTTGTAGTTGTTGTTACTTGCAGTTGAGTCACTTGACTCATAGTGGCCCTATGTACAACAGTGTCTAATACTACCCGGCCCTGTACCATCCTATCATTGCTCCATTAAGCCTATTGTTGTAGGTGTTGAGGGTCTGCCTCTATCTTGTTGATTCTCTGCTATACAAACATGATGTGCTTCTCCAGGGACTAGTTCTTTCTGACAGCATGTCCAAAATGTATGAGACAAAGTCTTATCATCCTCTTCATCAACACTATAACCAAAATCTATTAATTCTACAGTCTTTCTTATTCTTTAAGCAGTTTTCACATGAATACAAGGCAATTAAAAAATCATTGCTTGGATCATATGCTTAGGTCTGTTGCTTCCATGGACATTCATTGTGGATCCAAAGTGAAATTTTTGAAAACTTCAATATTTTCTTTGTTTATTATGTTGTCATTTATTGGTCCAGTTGTGGGGAATTTTGTTTTCTTTATATTTATGTATAATTCATATCATTTGTTGTTGTTGTTAAGTGCCATCGAGTTGGTGCCAACCCATAGCAACTCTGCATAGGGTTTCTGATGAGCGGCTGGTGAGCTTGAACCGCCGACCTTGCAGTTCAAACAGCTTTGCAGTCTGACACATTAACCCATAGCACCATACCAGGACTCCTATTCATATCATAGGCTCTAGTATTTTATCTTCACTAGTAAGCACTTTAAGCACTGTTAGCTTTCAGCAAGCAAGGTTGTATCATCTGCATATCACTGGTTCTTAGTGAGTCTTCCTTCAACCCTAAAGCCATGTTCTTCATCACATAATACAGCTTCTCTTATTATTTTCTCAGCATACAAATTGAATAAGTATGGTCAAAGGCTGCAATCCTGACCCAAAACTTTCTTGATTTTATCATGCAACCTTGTTCTGTTCAAATGTCTGTCTCTTGGTCTATGTGGAGGTGTGCATGAACACAAATAAATTTTCTGAACTTCTCAGTATTATCCATAATTTATTATAATCTACACAGTTGAATGCCTTTGCATAGTCAATAGAACACAGGCAAACATTGTTCTGGTGTTTTCTGTTTTTAGCCAAGGTCAGTCTGACATCAGGAAAAACATCCTTTGCTGTTCAATGTCCTTCTGAATCCAGCTTTAATTTGGGAAGTCACCTGTTGGTACTGCTGCAACCAATATTGAATTATCTTTGAAATTGTACTTCGGTGTGATTTTAATGACACTGACAAAAACCAGAAGTCATGGGTCAGTCCAGGCTCCATCTCTTATGGTGGCAGAATAACTTTAAAATTAGAGAAAGCAATTTTCAAGATGGCTCTTTAAATCCCTCTAGCCCAGTGAAATAATGCCAAATCATGCCAGCACTCAGACAGCAAGCACTAAATAAAGGAAAAGAGGCTCTCTGGGGGCAGAGAGAAATGGGATCAACCATCCAACCACCCACTTGTAGGTCAGGACATTCTCACTGCCCATCCTATTCCATGGTTATGTAAGTTGCTATGGCAATGACCTTAGTTGGAGACTTCAATTAAGGGATTCTACCAGTGACCCCAAACACCTGGGTGGTGCAAATGATTAATGGGCTCACCAGCTAACTGCAAGTTTGAAGGTTTCAATCCATCCATAGGCTCCACATAAAAAGGTCTACTTGTAAAACATCACACATTAAAGCACAGATCTATTCTGAAACACATGGTGTTTTCAGGAGTCACAATCAACTTGACAACTTTTTTATTTTTTATAAGGTCCCAATCTGCAGAATGAGGAGACAACATCCATAAGACTGTCGCCCAATTAAAGCCTGCACATATCTGATGGGTTCATCCTCATATGCTCATATGCTGCTCCCCCACATCAAACCCCTCCATGTACACCCTTCTTAACAACACTCATACAAGACTTCTCCTAAGACCCCATTAGAGGAGAGGAAGTAGGAGGACAGTGCAGCTATATTAGCCTAACTCTTTTATCTACTTAATGTGACCATATGTAGACATATTTAGAAATAAAAATATTTTTATGGGCAATCTCCATAGACAAGTAGAAACCTAACTCTGATTCATGGCACATTTTATCCCAAATAAGCTCATTTTCTGAACTTAGATGTTCAGCATGTCAATTTTCCTTTTCTAAGGAGAAAGAATCATGACATAATGACATCTTTTATACACTTTCTGTCTCTTTCTATAAAATATTCATTCATTTGTCAAATAATTATAGAATACAACATGGTATGATGGGAGCCTTGGGGTATATAGTACTATTCTCTTTACCTATTGTTGCATAACAAATTAACCCAAATTTAGCAGATAGAGACAACCATTTTAATTTGTTCATGGCTTTTCTAGATGAGCAATTTGGAAAGGGCACAGAAAGAATGGATTATTCCAACTTTCTGATATCAGGAATCTCAGCTAAGTGGACTTGAATGCTGGAGAAGAGAAATACAATCACTGGGGGCAAAATCATTTAGAGCTGAGCTGTCCAATACAGCCAGCCTCATCACCAGGTAAATCTAAATTAATTATAATTCAATCAAATCTAAACTTTGGTTCCTCAGTCACAGTAGCCACATTTCGCATTCTCAGTAGTCACATATGAATTGTTGTTGTTATTAAGTGCTGTTGAGTCAGTTCCAACTCATAGTGACCCTGTGTACAGGGTTTCTGAGGAGTAGCTGGTGGGCTTAAATCTCCGACCTTTTTGGCTCAATTTGACCTTATATTCCAGCACATTCTCCTGCAGCGCCACACCAGGACTCTGACCACATATGAGTAGTAGCTACCATATTGGACAGTGTAGGTATATGACATTTCCAATGTTACAGAAGTTCTATTGGAAAGCACTGATCTTCACTCTTTTGTGACTATGGGTCTTAGCCAGGACTGACTCATTTATAAGTAGCCTATTTGTGTGGGCTGGGCTTCTTCACAACATGACAACACCTTACTTCTAACATGTGGCTCTGGGCCCCAAATATAAATTTATCAAGATAGCCATTCAGAAGGTAATTCATCATTTATGGCTTAGCTTTGGAATCTGATAATATTACTTGTGCTATAAGGAATCATCTACTAGTTCCTTAGGCTAGCCCAGTATAAGAACAGAGACCCCACATCTTTATGGGATTCTCAAAAAATGAGCACACAGATTTTAAAGGTAACACAAGTAGATAAATCAACCAGGAATTCTTACTCATGGGGTGTAAAATCTATTGGAGAGAGAACAATCAACAATTAAATAAGCAGAAGTGACCTATACAAGGAAAACTATAAAAAACTACTACAAGAAACCAAAAGAGACTTACAAAAGTGAAAGAATACACCATGTTCCTGGATTGTTGTTGTTGCTGTTGTTAAGTGCCATCAAGTCTGTACTGACTCACAGCAACCTTATGCACAGTAGAATGAAACACTGCCCGATTCTGACCCAACCTTACTTACCGTTGCCACGCTTGAGTCCATCGATGCTGCCACATGGCCAATCCATCTCGTTGGGGGTCTTCCTCTTTTTCTCTGACCCTCCACCTTACCAAACATGTTGTATCATCTGCATATCACAAGTTGTTAATGAGTCTTCCTCCAATCCTGATGCCACGGTTTTCTTCACATAACTCAGGCTCTCAGATTATTTGCTCAGCATACAGATTGAATAAGTATGGTGAAAGAATACAACCTTGTCGCAAACCTTTCTTAATTTTAAACCATTCAGTGTTCCCATGTTCTGTTTGAACAGCTGCCTCTTGGTCTATGTACAGATTCCTCACAAGTACAATTAAGTGTTCCAGAATACTCATACTACGCAATGTTGTCCATAGCTTGTCATGATCCACACAATCAAAAGCCTTTACGTAGTCAATAAAGCACAGGTAAACATCTTTTTTATATTCTCTACTGTCAGCCAACATCCATCAGATATCAGAAGTGATATCCCTCATTCCACAGCCTCTTCTGAATCCAGCTTGAACCTCTGGAAGTTCTCTGCCAATGTATGCATGCAGCCATTTCTGTATTACCTTTAGTAAAACTTTACTTGCTAGAGCTATCAAAGAGATTGTCCGATCATTTCCACATTCTGTAGGGTCACCTCTCTTTGGAATAGGCACAAATATGGATCTCTTCCAATCAGTCGGCCAGATAGTTGTCTTCCAAATTTCTTGGCAGAGATGAGTGAG
>NW_006409024.1:597394-598295 GCF_000296735.1 Chrysochloris asiatica | reverse complement strand
ATGTTCCGATTTTCAATGGATGTTTACAGCTGTTTCTCTTCATTTTGAGTTATGCCCATCACCAAATGAAGGTTCTGTTGGCTTTTATCCCACGAGATTAACTCCATTCGCGTTAACTCTACTTGGAGGAGGCATCTCTTCCCTAGTCGCATTTTGAGTGCCTTCCAATGAAACAGGTAATTTTAAAGCTGTATTCTAGTCAATAGAAAAATATACACATGGTACTTTATAAATGTGGCTTCATCTATCCAGATTTATTTTATGCTGCTATAGAGTATGAAATCTGAAGGTTTTTTGCTTGTGAATGACTCCAGCCAGGAAGAGCTTAATTCCATCATGTATCTAAGTTTAAGTGTTCACATACCAGTCTCTCTTGAGTACCTCATACACTTCTCTGACAGAGAACTGTTTTCTTTGTCAGAGTTAGATGCAGAGTACATTTAAAAGTTAGTTTGGGAAGGGTGGAACTTGATGGTGGCTAAGGTGGAGGTGCAGTGAGGTTTGCCATCAGCAATACCACAGAATACTAGGCAAAGCAGATTCAGGGCAGAGCTCCAAATCTCAGAACCAAATAGATAGGAACATTTAAAAGGTTTGAAGACTTATAGCTAGAGGAACTTGTAGCAAAAGTAAGAAATCCTATACTTTTGAATCTGCCAAGCTCAGTGGCCCGGAGCCAACAACTTGGGTGAAACCAAACAGCAAGACCAAGCAGGGAGCAGACACACGATGGAAAAAATGCAGCAGGAACCTCAGAGCAAAGGTGGACAATACACTTTGTTGGTTTTTCTTTGTTCTGATTTTCTTTTCTTTTTTTGTTGTATATGTCCATTGGCACCCCCCATTGTTTGCACACATCCATTCTGGTGACCTGAGGGGGTACCTGAGCGAGTGGACACCC
>NW_006409024.1:592793-593925 GCF_000296735.1 Chrysochloris asiatica | reverse complement strand
AAAAAAAAAAAAAAACTCCCTGAAGTTTACAAATATCAAAATACTACAAATTAAATTTTTAAATACTACGAAACTTTTTGTATTAAATTTTGTAAATGCTACAAAATACTACAACTCAAAATGCTATCAAATTAGAAATCAATCATAGGAAGACCAAGGAAATAAAGTCAAATACATGGAAACTGAATAACACCCTGCTGAAAGCAACTGGGTAATAGAAGAAATTAAATATGAATTCAGAAAGGTCCTAGAAACAAATGAAAATGAAAACACAACATAACCAAAATCTTTGGGACACTGTGAAAGTAGTGCTCAGAGGACAATTTATTGCAATAAATGCACACATCCAAAAAGAAGAAAGAACCAACATTAACACAGCATCTACAACAATTAGAAACAGACCAAACCTACAGCCACCAGAAGATAACAAATAATAATGATTAGAGTGGAAATAAATGAGATGAAAAATAGAACAACTATAAAAGAATCAACAGGACAAAAAGCTGGATCTTTGAAAGGATTAACAAAATTGACAGACCATTGGCAAACTTAATAAAAGAAAAGAGGGAGAAGACACAAATAACATGCATTAGAAACCACATGGGCACTGTCACAATGGACCCAAAGGAAATCAAAAGGATAATAACAGAATACTATGAAGAGTTGTACTCCAACAAGTCTGAAAACTTAGAAGAGAGGCATACATTATTAGATAAACATGACCTACCTAAACTTACACACAGTGAAGTAGGAAACCTGAACAGACACAAAACAAAAGAAGAAATTCATCAAGTCATCAAATGACTCCCAACCAAAAAAAGTCCAGGCCCAGATGACTTCACTGCAGAATTCTACCAAACATTCAAGGAAGACCTGTCACCAATTCTACTCAAATTATTCCAAAATATATAGAGGAGGATGGAAAACTTCCTAACACATTTTATGAAGCAAGCATAACCCTCATACAAAAACCAAGGAAAGACGTCACTAAGAAAAAAAATAATATGCCTCATGAATATAGATGCAAAAATTCTCAAGAAAATCCTAGCCAACAGAATCCAGCAACACTTCAAAAAGAGAATATATCACAATCAAGTGGTATTCATATCAGGGATGCAAGGATGGTTCAACA
>NW_006409024.1:590330-591849 GCF_000296735.1 Chrysochloris asiatica | reverse complement strand
TAGCCATCTTGGCATCCAAGGAGCACTCTGGTTGTACTTCTTCCAAAAGAGATCTGTTGGTTCTTTTTGCAGTCCATGGCACTTTCAGTATTCTTCTCCAACACCACAACTCAAAGGCATCAATTCTTCTACGATCTTCCTTATTCACTGTCCAGCTTTCGCATTTACCCACAGCGCCACAAGAACTTTGGAAAATTCATCTCATGAATCTAGGTTTGAACTAAAATTCTATTGTGGATAACCTACTATCACCAGGTTTGGTAGACTTTTCACCTCTACTTAAAGGTCTTCGCACTATTTTGCTACATAAATAACTTGCTTCTGAAGACTGCTCATCTGGTTTGGTGGGGTTTGGCTTAAGGTCACTATATCAAATTAGTCTAGTTAATTCATTATACAAAAGGCAGAAGTGATCGAACAGGGACCTAAGGATGGAGGAGCAAACCCGATTATCTCCAACCTCCACCATCCCTCCCCCAGTAACCACCAACAACCACAGGTAGAAGAAGATAACTAAATAAGGAGACAAAAAGAAAAAAAGTCTATGAGCTACAAGAACATCAGAGATGGACATTTTACAGAATAAATATCCCCTAGACAGCGGTGTTCCATGTCTATCTCACTGGCTTTTAGTACTTTTGCTTTCTATTAAACATGCTTTCTTATACTCCTGTTGTCTTGCTCAGCTCATGTCTTGCTGCCCCAACATCTCACCCGAATCATCTACCCCTTGCTAGAAGTCCAGGAGAATTCCTGTGGCACATTTGGTACCAGAAGTTCTAATCTTTGCTATTTTTCACTTTAATCTTTTGTCTTTCCCTTATGGTACTTTCTCTATAGCTCTAAAGTGTATTTTCTATCTCCTATATTTTAGTTATTAAATAAATGTTTTCGTCTATTATTAAATGTGATGATTTTTTTTGGGGGGGGGTGGGGGACTTGGCTAGTATTAGTTCAAAGTGGTCAAATAATTTGAAATCATCTGGGTGTGGGCCAGATGCTTTAATTAAGTCACACTCTGAGTATTCCAACCACACTTTCCAGTATTCTTACCTTGTTATGACTCATCTCCTCTTATACTAATTAGAATAAAATATGTTTAAGTTAATAAAGACACTTGAAGAGGATGACAGATGGTTTGTATAAGCTTCATTGCCTAATTAAACTAAGCTCTTTATTCTTAATTTACTACTAAAATGCCTTCAGTTGTTAGTTTCATAAAAATATTCATTTGTGTTCTGAAATAGAAAATGTAGTGTATTGTATACCATTACATGGGCTACATCTTGACCTGTGGTAATTATTAAGCTTACTATTTTGCCTTTTAAGGGTTTGCTGAAGATGGCAGTATATAGACTCAATTAGCAAGTAATAGTGAGGTATATCAGGGTTCATGGATTACATAACAGGCTCCTCTAGGTGAATATAAAACACTGCCAAGTCCTTTAAGTTTTAAGCTATTGCTAATAGTTTTCTTGGTGAATAATTTTGTTATAAATTATTAAGGCTTATGGCTAAG
>NW_006409024.1:580861-589916 GCF_000296735.1 Chrysochloris asiatica | reverse complement strand
AGTTCGAAACTACCCGCTGTTCTACTGGAGAAAGATGAGGCTTTCTGCTCCCATAAAGATTTACAGCCTCAGAAACCCTGTACAGGGTTGCTATGGGTTGGAACCGACTCCACAGCACATAACAACAGCAACAAGCACTCTTTACATGGACATTTATCACTTTGGGTTAATTGTATGATTTCTCCCATCTGGGTGATTTTTTGTTTGCCTTTGGCTTGTTTTTATTCCTGTTTAAGACTTTAAAAAGAGTCTCAATAATACTTATATGTGTGAATATGGGGTTTCCTCCCCATCTATAACAATCCCTGTGGGCAGGGGGAAGGAGGGTTTCCTTTCAATTTTCATCACAAATCTCAGCAAACTGAAAAAAAGTTCAATTAGAAAGAAAAACAAACATTTGCAGTTAATTTATGATGCATCTATTTATTAGACTAGAATGCTGCTGTGTTTTACCTGGCCGTATTACAATAGGTAGAAAGAAGCAGCATGCACTTCTAGAAGGGAGGGAAACTTTAAATCCCCACTCTGGAACTGTTTGACATTTTGCTGCTCACAGTGCTGCCTTGAATGTTGCTAGTGTATTCTTTCTAATGATTCTCAAACACTGCACTCCTTCCTTGCTCTGAATGTCTGAGGCTGGGAAATTCTGTGACTTGCAGCTCAGCAATGAATTCTCTTCAGGGGTTATTTTAGTTTCCTAATTAGAATGTTGGGAAGTATGGTGTTCTATAGGATAAGCAAGGGACTGTGAACCACCAGGTCCACAGTTCAAGTCAAACAGCTGTTCCATAGGAGAAAGATGCGGTTTTCTGCTCTTGCAAAGATTTACCACCTTGGAAACACTATACAAAGTCACTATGCATCAGAATCAACTCGGCAACACTTCACAATAACAATTATAATGTAATGGGGTTCTGATGTGGCACTGTAGGATAAACACTGGACTATTAACTACAAAGCAGGCAGTTCAACCCACCAGCTGCTTTTCAGAAACACTATATAGGATCACTATGAGCATGAACCAACTTGATGGCACTTCACAATTAGAAAGTAATAAGGTCCTGGTGTTGTGCTTTAGGATAAGCACTGGACTGCAGAGTCAGTTTGAACTACAACTTTGGCAGTTCAAACTCACCATCTGCTCCTTAGAAACCCTATTTGTTGTTGTTAAGTGCCATTGAGTCAGTTCCAATCCACAGAAACCCTGTATAGGATTTCCGAGGAGCAGCTGGTAAGTTTGAACCACCAACCTTGCAGTTCAAACCAACTTTGCAGTCCAGCATATTACAAGCCCAAACCAACTCCACAAACAAGTAGGAACAGACTTAATAGCACTTAATAACAATACCAACAATTATAATGTCAGTGCTGTAGGATAAATACTGGACTGCTAACCACAAAGTCGGCAATTCAAATCCTCTAGTCACTCTGCAGAAGAAAGATGTGGCTCTCTGCTCCTGTAAAGATTTGGAACCTTGGAAACCCTATTCAGGATCCCTATGAGCCAGAATTGACTCGATTGCAGTGTTTTTAATTAGAATGTGGGCCCTTCAAGAACAAGAGAAGGGCAGGCAGTGAAGGAGGCTTCCTATGGAGCCTCTGAATTGCATAAGACCATAAGGTGGAATCCTGAACCCCATCCAGAAATTTCTAATGTGGGAAATTTCCACTGGAAAGGAAAAGCAGACCAGCCTGGAACAGCTAAAAGAACAGAAGATACTTCTTGAGAGAAAGACCAACAGGAAAATAAAAAAAACAATAATGGCAGTCCAATTGACTACTACAAGAACAAGCAAGTTACTCACCAAGGCAAGTGGTCAGATCCCCTCAGGGCAAACCCCCTTCCAAGACTAAGACTTAAGGGTAATACACGATCAGACATGCACTCTGACTGGTGACCACATTGGTCACCCATAAGGGGAAGTGAAGGAAAAACAAAAATGAAGCTGCAAGCCAAGTCCTACCACATTCAATAGACTCCTGTGAACCTGGGTGCAGACCTGGTTGACCAGCAGTATGGTAAGACCTGGAGACTCCTGGGACTAGAGTCAGGGACATAGCCACAGAGGACTAGAGTGGAGAGTGAAGCATCCAGCTGATAAGAAGTGAAGGCATATGCACAAGAACACCCACAGTTGCAGATAATACCTACTTGATCTGGCTTCAATGGCTGGATGATCAGAGCTCAACTAGAAGAAGAAAGAAGAGGGGAAAAAGTGTAATCTGATATAATTTGATGAACTTGACCTACACCTATGGATACTGTAGCCCAAAAAAGGGAACAAGTCTTTACAGTGAGGATCATTCCCACCCCCTCCATACACAGGGTAGCTAGGGATAGGCAACTTGGACATTGGCTACCCAAAATGGAGGGCTACAAGAAGTGACTGGCTTACAAGCTTTCAAGAGGGAGCCTAGATCCAGAGGCTGAGGAGGAAGGGAGAATCTCCACTGAGTAGTATCCAATCTGTCTGGGTGGGGCTGATGAAATGAGATGGGGATAGGACTCTTGTGGTACAATAGTGAATAATTGCTATCAGGACTGACTGTGAGGGTTAGAAATGTAAATGTAAATGTAGCTAAAGGAGGAGAGTGGTTGACTTTGCAGTCCAGGAGCAGAGATCCCTGGGACATCAAGGGAGAAGAGCGGAGTATAGGACCCTACCCAGAGAAACAGTATTGCCAGAGATGGAGGCAGAGACAATGACATGGAGTGATGGAGCGGCTGGGGACTCTAGACCCAGAGAGGGAGAGGGACTGTGTGCTGATGACCGAGGGGCAGGCTTGCAGCATATATCCTTTGGTTGTTTGATGATGCACGGAGGGCGTTGTAACCATGGAAATGAAATGATACTCGATAGGATGAATGTAAAGCTAATGTTCTCCCACATAATGTTCTATCACATAATTCACAATAAAACATTTTAAAAGAGAGAGAGAGAGAGAAGGGAAAGGATGGTTTGCCTAACCAGTGTGATAAACACTTAGCTTCATAAGTAAATGTATCAGAAGTCAAGTACTATAGTGTCTACCCTTCTAGGAATATTTTTTTCTCTCATTAGCAGAGAAATAGAAGTTGAATGAAGACTTGATACTAGTCTCCTGACTATTCATGTATTGACAAATTGCCACTGTGAAGGAGACCAGCAAAACATGTCTGCATAATTGTGAACTTTTCATACGGTAGTTCCATTCCACTTCCCATTGATTAGAATCTGACTCATAGCAACTGTAACTGGGAAAACAGTTCTTTATCACCTGCCACTGATGCAGCCATATTCAGAGACAGGACTCAGAAATGGGTAAAGCCATTATTGAATATCAATACTCAGGAGGACAAAGGAGTAGAAAGTCTCTCAGATTTGTCTCCCCAAGGTTAAATGGGAGGGAGGATCATTAACAGGCACCATTAAGTTTTTCTCAGCAGTTGTTATTTTTGGTGTTCACTGATAGTCCTTAGAGGGGAGATTAGCTACCAATTAAAGTAAGAAACTATTACTCCTTAAAAAAAAAATTAACTGTGGAAAGCAATTAACTATGACAGGTAGTTAGGAAAGAAAATATATTTTAACTATAGCTCTTATGACTATCCAGATCTTATTTTACTTTGACCATGCTAAAACTTTCCTGGTGCCCTTAGTTTCTCACTGCCCCATTTCACAATCCTATAGGACACAGTACATAATTGTGTTCATAAGGAACCTGTATATAGACTAAGAGGTCTTAGTTACTTCAAATGGGACAAGGGGACACAGAATGGCTTAAAATCAGGATAAGATTGCACTATTTCTCTATAATTATTCCATCTGTGTTGTTGTTGTAGTTAAGAGCTGTCAACTTAGTTCTGACTCATAGTAACCCTGTATAGGGCTTCCAAGGAGCAGCTGGTGGATTTGAATTGCCAACCTTGTGGTTCGAAGTCCAGTGCTGATCCTACAGTGCCACACTAGGAGTCCATTTAATCTGTACATTGAGCAAATAATTCAAGAAGCTGGATAATACGAAGAAGAACTTGGAGTCAGAATTGGCAGAAGACTCATTAGCCACCTGTGATATGCAGATGACACAACCTTCCTTGCTGAATGTGAAGAGGATTTAAAATACTTACTGATTAATGTTCTCCCATGTAAACTATCATATAATTCACAATAAAACATTTTAAAAAATACTGATGAAGATCAAAGACCCCAGCCTTCTGTGTGGATTGCACCTCAATGTAAAGAAAACAAAAATTCTTACCACTGAACCAATAACATCAAGGTAAATGGAGAAAAGATTGAAGTTGTCAAAGACTTCATATAGCTTAGATCCACTATGAACACTCATGGAAGCAGCAGTCAAGAAATCAAGTGACATAGTAAGTCTGCTGCACAAGAACTCTTTAAAGTGTTTAATAGCAGAAATATCAGGGTCACTGTGAATCAGAACCAAGTAGATGGCACCTACCAACAACAACAACATAAAACAGAGTAGAATTGTGCTTTAGGATTTCAGAGACTATAAATCATTATGAGAACAGAGAGTTACCTCTTTCTCCCTTGGAGCAGTTAGTGGGTTTGAATTCTTGATCTTGTGGTTAGAAGTCCAATGCTTAATTCACTGTGCCAGCAGGGCTCCACACAGTAGTCACAGCATAGGAAAGTTTAAGAATTTAAAAGCAAATACCAAAAATCCAAAACAGGGATATTAGACATTGACTGCCTTAAATTTTAAAGAAAGTATTATAACTCCTAGGTTCCTAAGTTTTTGCATCCTGTTGGTGTTTGGTTTACAATTTCTAGATTACAGCAAAACCCAGAACCCTGTCCTCTCTCTCCCCAGATTTGTTTAACAGATTTCAGATTTATGGATGTAAAATGTACATTTTCTGTGAATGACAGCAGGTAATCCTTAGATATAGGATTTGACTGGACAAGAGCATTATTCACACTCTGCCAAGACACTCCTATGGAGTCCTATGCTGGTAATGGACAGCTTACACTGTCTTGTCTCAGTGCCACAGCACATATTACCAGAGTACACATGCCTTACACAGCAGCAAGGTAGATGCCTAGGGGAATTCAGATCCCTGGGCTCACAAAGTCTTCTGTTTCTGCCACCAAGATATTATTGTTGTGGTGGTTAAGTGCTGTTGAGTCGATTGCAACCCATAGTGACCCTGTATAGGATTTCCAAGGAGCAGCTGGTGAGCTTGAACCACCGACCTTGAAGTTCAAATGACTTTGCAGTCTGATGCATTAGCCCACAGGGCCACACCTGGACTCCACTACCAAGATAAGGAACCTTATATTTATAAAGAAACTGATCCTGAACATTATAGAACCTGGCTGTGACCTTATCTAGCCATCATGGTAGCAGTTTAGCTGGTATTGAAATATCAAGAAATCATTAAGAGTGTAAAAGAAGGGTGGACAGTTCTGGCTGTTTCCCTAAAATTATGCCGAAATTATAGTAAAAGTAGCAAGAGGAAAGAAAGCGCAGGTGGCAAGTTCTGGGGTTATGAAGTCAGTTGATTTGAGACTTCAATGTCATTGCAGTTACTGATGCATTGTGGCAAAATCCCACAATCCAATGGTCAGGAATTTGCTTTGGTATAAGAACCCTTCACTAAAATGCAGTTGACAATTAGACATTCTTCAGAGTCAGGCTCTAGATTGAGTTGGCAGAATAGTATGCAATTTATACCCAGTGGTGACATGGTACTTGCTACTAAGCACCCCTCAATATCCCATATCCCATTGTTATGCACAGGGTCACTGTGAGTTGGAGCCAACTCAGTGGCACATAACAAAATCAACTGTTGATAAACCCATTTTAATTCTTCTGGACTCCAAATTTCTGGGTTTATGGAATTGGTCACAGTATCAAACATCTTTCTCTTCATTTGATCATGTTCTGGTTACAACTGAGCCCTATCTATCCAAGCTAGGTGTCTTGTCCTGAACTTCCAAGTGAGGCTCACAGGGTTCTTAGATTTGGAGAATCTGAAGTAGAAGCACGGAGTCGTAGGAAGTTGAGACATAATCTTTATTGAAGTGCAGTGTTCAGGCCCACTTGTTCTGGTTCACTTGTTCAGTCTTCCTCTCTCATGCTCACTAGAGAGGTTTATTCACTCCAGTTCTAACTCTAGCTTCCCCAGACTTCCTCTCTCACTTCACTGTAGCTCTCTTTACTACTGAGAGATATTCTCCTCACTCTTTATACTGGTTTAAACAAAAGAGGCATGCTGCCAACATTCCATCACTGTTATATAAACATAAACTATCATGGCGCTGACCAGGACTGCTGACTCACTAGGGCTGCCCACCTGACAGAAATGGGCAAGAACGCCTGACAGACTCCAATTTCCCAAAACTATGTCAAATAGGTACCAGCTGCAAGTTTGGGAGTTCAATAACACCGCCTGCATTTCTGACCAGCTGGCCCCTTCACTCTCAGTCCTAGACTTCAGAAGTTAGATCAGTACCTGTGAGCCCAGAAGTTCACACAACTCCCTAACCTTCAGACCAGCCAGCCCCTCTCTTCTCTCATCTCAAGGTCAATGGGTTCCAATAAAACATGTACAAACTCATTGCCACAAGTAGATGCAGGTGGTCACTAGGGAGTGTATGAATCACTGGTTCCCTTTAACTTTCAGTCCTAGAAGGGGATTTTCACTGATAGGCATATATTTTTCTTGCCTTGACACCTCCAAAGCAAACAGCTTGCTTGAAACTTAGAAAAGTCCACTTTTTTCTCTGCTTTCTTTCAATCATGAATCTCCTATTCTCCCAGCAGTTCTGGGTTGGCCTGTGTGTTGTTTCAAATAAAATTTACCAACTCTGAGGATTCTGGGTGGGTCTCAGGATTCCATCTAAGGTCCCCTACTCTACAAAGGATTAACATGAAGTCTATTTATCTGGGCAAATTCTAACTTCCCTTTTAGTAAGTCTAGTCATGTATAAGCTGAAGGTGGGCTTACAAGCGCTCTGTAATCATAATTCTCGATATTCATTTCCATCACCGATGCAAATCTATTTTATAATAGGCAGGAGAAACCAACATCCATAAGGCACTCAAACACAAAACCTTTAAAACATTTAAGTGCAATCTTCTGCGTTAGACTAACCCCATTCATATGAATATAGTTTTGGGCCTCTGGCAGGCTAGATTTCAGTAGGCCCTGGTCCCCTATCAGCCATCTAGTTTAACCAGCATGACATAGACTTTAGCCAACTCCAGAAGCTGCCACTCTCCTGCTACTTAAGCATTTTATTCCATATATTCTTTTCAGCCACTACAAGTAACAAAATCCAAACTAACCATCTAAATTGCAAAAGTTTCACTTCCCACTTAATTTTTTTCTCTTAAAAAACCTCATGCTGACTTCCAGTTTGGAGGCAGGAAAAGAAGAATCAGGTAAGACAGGTTCCTTGAAGAAGGCATGGAAAAAACAGAGAAGGTGCTTTCATGGAGCAGCTTCAGAGCTCTAAATCTAGTATAAGGTGAAGGGTGTCACTTTCCTGCACCCACTGGTGGAAAAATCACTGTAGAAAGGAAAACATTGCAATTTTGGAATCAATCGGGACACAAAACTCTCCCTGAGGCCACTCCACCCAGGCTGAGATCTGAAGACAGAGCCACAGCTAGACTGATATAGTAATAGGGTGCCAAAAACCACACAGCAGCATTTGAAAAAAGAGGTGTGGGGGATTCTACACATTTCTTTCCTCCTCTACCCTGTCTCACCCTCTCTGCCCAGCTTGGACACCTTCAGGTGGGTGGGAGCACACCCCCGAAAAGGTCCAGCATTCAGCCCACGGTTTTCCCACTGCACAGAGGAGAAGCTCCATTGGTCCCACGGGCTGATCATTTGGCATCTGCTTATGGCATATGACTCTGGAACCCAAGCCTAAAGTTGTCCCGGGCAGGACATTTTATTCCTGCCTATCCAGCAAAAAAAAAAAAGCAGGTCTCTCCAAACAGACAAACCATATGAACACTCTGTAAAACCACAACATAAAAGGCAAGTGCCAATACCAAGTACTATATACAAGGACACAACTATTTTGAGATTTACACTGTGTACATGAAAATATCTAACTGACCTTCAGAGATAAAAATATTGGACAGTTTTTCTTCCATTAATTTCCAATGTTTATCTGCACACCTCCATGGTGGTGACTAGAGGAGGAGCCTGGGCAAGTGGACATCTTCACCCACTGCTGGAACTTTCTACTGTGCATGCACACTGACCTGCGCAAAAAAGACTGCTGGTCAGTCAGCTATAGTCTTATTTTTGTTTTTGAGTGGTGGTTTTTGTCTCTGCTTTTATATTGTTTCTATTTTGGTCCTTTTGATCTCACTTTTTTTCTGGGGGTGGGAGCTTTCTCTCCCTACATTATTCAAGAAGAGTCAGCAATTGTATCCAAGTTACAAGCATACCCAATAATATCCCACCATCGGAACAGGAGACAATTCAAGCTGCTAGGCATTACACATGAAAAGGGAAGCCTATCTCCAGATCACATCCACCAGGAGACATTCAGTAAGCTTAAAAACACAGCAACATACATTTTCACTTAATCATTGAAAATGCACCTAACTCCTGAAAACGTCCAAGAAAAAGCAACAAAAGATATTATCACATGTCCAAAAACAGAACTGAGTAACTGAGACAAATGAGATTGAGGCAGACATAGACTTTCCACAAGAAGAAGAGCAGGCTTTGGATTTGCCTGAGAAGGAATTTAGAAGAATGATATGGAGACAAATTCAAATGCTTCACAGAGGATTGGAGGAAAATAAGGAAAAAGTCAGGAAAGTGCTACAGGATCAAACAAATAAGGTAGATACAGCATTGGAAACAATTCAAATGAAGAGATAGAAGCCAGAACCAACAAGTTGGAAGACAAATCTCTCAATACTGCTAAGATAGAAGAGCAAGCAGAAAAAATGATAAAAAATCTGAAGAGTGTCTAAGATTCATGCTGGATAACATGAAGAGAAATAACTTAAGATTTATGGGCATTCCAGAACAGAAAGAATCACAGAAGTCCACAGAGGAGATAGTTGA
>NW_006409024.1:571396-579044 GCF_000296735.1 Chrysochloris asiatica | reverse complement strand
AAAGGTAGATGTTTTGTAACAAAAGGAGGGGAGTGATTGATTTTGCAATCCAGGTGTGAAGGTTCTTGGGACCATCAAGTGAGAAGAGCGGAGTTCGGGACCCTATCCAGAGAAGCCAGAGATGGAAGTGGAGACGATGATGTGGAGAGATGGAGCAGCTGGAGACTCTGGACTCAGGGAGAGAGGGGGGCTGTGCGCTTATGGCAGGGGGGCAGACTTGTGGGGTGTACACTGTAGTTGTTTGATGATGCATGGAGGGGACTGTAATCATTGCAATGAAATGAACTATGATAGGATGAATGTAAAGCTGGTGTTCTCCCATGTAAACTATCACATAATTCACCATAAAAACTTTAAAAAACAACAACTCATGCTTCCCTGAGTCTGGAGCCATTGCAATGAATCCCACTTGTGATGTCAACTGCAAAAATCATGTGGGGACCAGTCTGATCTCCTCTGATTTTACAAGAGGGAAAGAGAACCAAACTCAAAATCAGCTCAAGGTGAATTTTTATGAAGTGGAGGTCAGACATGCCTCCACCCTCTCTCAGTGACTTTAAAATTAGTCAGACTTTAATACCAATTTAGAAAATTCATCCTTGTGATTTTGTTTCTCTAGAACTCCACTCGCTCAGTATCTTATGTCTTAGGCTGGATTTTTTAGAGAAGAAAAACCAGTGAAACATATATATGTATATACAGAGAGAAGTTTATTAGCTTACAATTGCAGAGTCCCAGGTCCCCAGCAGAAGAGAGTCTTTCCCGTATGTCCATTATATTGGGAGCAGGACATATTCCCAAGGAAGCATCTCTTTGATTCATAGCCACGCATCAAGAATTAATTATGCCTGTATTAGGCTTCATCACCACAGGAATAAGCACATCTGAACTGCTAAACCTCTGGAAATCCTGGCCTCGTCAAGTGCACATAGAACCCTAACTGTTACAGGTGTTGTTGAGTTGCTTCTGACTCAGAGTGACCCTACACACAACAGAACAAAATACTGTCCGGTCCTGTGCTATTCTCGTAATTATTGTTACAATTGAGCCTATTGCTGCTGCCACTATCTCAGTCTAGCTCACTGTGGGTCTTCCTCCTTCTTAGTGACTCTCCACTTTACCAAGCATGATGTCCTTCTCCAGAAACTGGTTCCTCCTACTGACATGTCCAAAGTATGAGAGACAAAGTCTCACCATCCTGGCTTCTAAATAGCTTTCTGGTTGTACTTCCTCCAGCAGATATTTGTTATTCTGGCAGTC
This sequence comes from Chrysochloris asiatica, assembly GCF_000296735.1. Classification (NCBI taxonomy): domain Eukaryota; kingdom Metazoa; phylum Chordata; class Mammalia; order Afrosoricida; family Chrysochloridae; genus Chrysochloris; species Chrysochloris asiatica. The sequence goes on along the minus strand of NW_006409024.1, from coordinate 577,784 downwards.
CATGGTATTGTCAATATTCTCCAACACAATATCTTGAATGCCTCAATTCTTCTATGGCCTTCCTTATTCATTGTCCAACTTTCAGATGCATATGAGCAATTGAAAATACTGGCTTGGGTCTGGCACATCTTAGTTCTCAAACTAATATCTTTGTTCTTGAACAGTTTAACGAGATCTTGTGTTGCAGATTTTCTTAGTGCAATACATCATTTTATTTCTTGACTGCTGCTTCCACGAGTGTTGCTAGTAAATGAAAGTAAATTGAAGTCTGACAATTTCAATTTTTCTCCATTCATCATTATGTTATTTATTTTTCCAGTTGTGAGGATATTTCTTTTCTTCACACTGAGATGCAGCTCATGCATGGTCTTTGATCTTCATCAGTTAAGTATTTTAAGTCCTCTTAACTCAGCAAGCAAGATTATATCATCTGCATATCTCTGGCTGTTAATAATTCTTCATCCAAACCTGATACCATGTACTTTTTCATATACCCCAGGTTGCTCAGTACACAGATTGAAATAGTACAGTAAAAAAAATACAACCCTGACACACACCTTCCTGATTTTAAACTATTCAGCATCCTTTTGTTCTGTTTGAACTATGGCCTCTTATTCTATGCATAGGTTCCTCATGAATACAATTAATTGTTATGGAATATCCATTTTTCACAATGTTATACATAGCTTGTTATAATCCACACAATTGAAAACCTCTACATAGCTGACAAAGAAGAGGTAAACATCTTTCTGATATCTCTGCTTTCAGCCAAGCTCCATCTGGTGTCAGCAAGGATATCCCTCATTCCACATCCTTGTCTGAATATGGCTTGAAACTCTGAAAGTTCCCTGTCTATGTACTGTTGCAGCTGTTTCTTAAGTATCTTCAGCCAAATTTTACTTGCACAAACCATACTGTACTTAGGTTTTTACCATTGTCTCAGTCTTACAGTGCTACTGTAACAGTTATTGCTGTTAAGTGCCATTGAATCTGTTCTGACTTATAGTGACCCTGCATAGGATGTCCAAGGCTGTAAATCTTTGCAGGAACAGAAATTCTCATATTTCTCCTATGGAGTGACTGGTGAGCTCAAACTTCTGAGTTTGCAGTCCAGTGTTTATCCTATGAAGAAACTTATTTCTCACAGTTCAAAAACCTGAACATTCAAATCAGTTTGTGGCTCTAGGGAGTCATCCTTCCTTGTCTATTTCAGCTTTTAGTAACCAGCAATCCTCGGAGATGCTGAGCTTGTAGATTCATCTGCTTCAGTTGTCATCAGATAGCATCTGTCTTCCCTGTTATGTGCTTGTTTGTCTTTGTGCATCTGTTGCTCCTTATAACTCAGAAGTGATTAGGTTTAGCATGGATATGTCCTCATTAGCATAACATAGAAACCCCTATTCCTAAATGAGATTGCATCTGCTCTAAAGGTTGTTGTTAAGTGCTGTCGAGTTGGTTCCGACCCATAGTGACCCTGTATAGCATTTCCAAGGAGCAGCTGGTGAGCTTGAACCACCAACCTTGCAGTTCAAATGGCTTTAGCAGTCTGGTGCACTAACCCACAGTGCCACATCTTAATAAACCCTATTTTGACCTAAACTGCATGATTTAATTTAACTCAATTCTTGCTGCCATTTTTTCCCCCAATCTGCCTACTTATGAATCATTTTTGTTTCCCTGATAAGCTCCTATTATCTGATTATGTTAATTGCTGGGAGCCACAAAACTGAGAAGCAATTTCCCTCTCTGATTAAGTCAGGTTGTGAAGGAAATACTCTTTAAGGAAGGGAATCTTGACTGCGCTTGCTTTGTATCAAGTTAGGCAGAGGAATATTTCTTGATGACAAAGATGTAATAAAAGAGAATTCCTTGAGCATTTATCTGAAATTTAGCCTTATCTGAAACTTTCAAAACACAGAAAGTGTATGATTACCAAGTTGATTTGGGGAAATCAGACCATGGTACCAAGTGGAATCTTCATATACTCTTGAGATAATCTGGCTAAATACGTGTAAGCATCTCACCTGAAAGCTATAAAACTATTGAGAACTTCTATAATTAGTTCCTGAAATCAATCGCTGTAATTCTTTATAGCCAATGACTCAATAGAATCCCATTTCCCATCCCAACCCATTCTACCTGTGATCTCAACCAAAACTTAACCAATAAAATATCTATATTATAATTTGTCACATAGACTATGAAAATCTATATGAGAAAATGTTGGTTGAAGTCATCAATCTTCATTCAAGTAAACTAGTGTCTTCCTGCATCCAGATGCAATCATTTTGTTTTCTTTTCCTGAATTGTTATTGTTTTTAAGTGCTGTTCAGTAAGTTCTGATTCATATCAACCCTGTATCAGATTTCTGAAGAGCAGCTGATGGGTTTGGACCACCAACCTTGCAGTTAACAGTACAGTGCTTATCATACAGCACCAGGACTCCTTTGTCTGAATAAATCTTCTTAAATTCAATTTTTATGGATGAGTGAATCCTTCTCTGCAACACCACATTTCTAGGGCTTAGGATACCAATGTATATGTTGTTATTAGTTGATAGCCAGTGGATTCAGGCTCATGATGGACTCCATGTGTGCACAGTAGAACTGTACCAGAGGGTTTTCAAGGAAACAAATCACCAGGCCTGTCTTTCAGGGTACCTCTAGGTGGGTTCAAACCACCAACCTTTCAGTTAGTGAACTTGACCAACCAAGCACTTGACCATTTATGTCACACAGTAGTTCCTCTCATGTAAAAGGGACACAATTCAGACTCTAACACTGGTTAAAGAGGTCACTTTGACAAAACCTATGGCAAGCAAAACCATCTGTGTGTCAGTTGCTATTCTGTCTGAGATGAATCCTTTTTTTGTGTGTTTGTGTTTTATTTTGTGTCTCAAAAGATGCTTGGCATTTGAAGATTGCTTCTTTTTCTCACAAGACTATTTTTGAACCCTATGGTCATTATTGGGGAGTGTGGTGGCTCTGTATGATAAGAACTGGACTGTGAACTACAAAGCCTACTGTTCGAGTCCACCAGCAGTTCCATGGGAAAAAATATGAAGCTTTCTGCTCCCACAAAGATTTAAAGCCTCAGAAACTCTATGCAGGGTTCCTATGAGGCATTGGCAACTAATGACAAAGGGTTATTATCACTAATATCACATGCAAGTAAAATTTGGTTCAGGGTAATTACAGGAAGCTTCCAGAAAGACAAGCTGAATTCAGAAGAGGACATAGAATCAGAGATATCACTGCTTACATCTCATGAATCTTGGATGAAAGCAGAGAATACCAGAAAGATGTTTTTTAAGTGCTGTTGAGTCAGTTCCAACTCATAATAATCTTTAGAGGGCTCTCATTACTGTAAATCTTTGCTAGAGCAGAAACCCTTATCTTTCTTCCACAAATCACCTAGTGGGCTCAAACTGCCAACCTTGTGACTGTGTCAATGCAATCCAGAATTTATCCTAAAGAGCCACCACACTTCCTTGACAGATGTTTTCTTGACTATGAAAAGGCATTTGACTGTGTAGATTACAACAAAATGTGGATAACATTTCAAAGAATGGGAATTCCAGAACACTTCATTGTGCTCCTATGGATGCTGTACATAGAAGAAGAGGTAGGGATACTGTGTGGTTTAAAATCAGGAACGGTGTGTGACTGAGTTGTATCCTTTTCACAATTATTCTGTCTCAATGCAAATAATCTGAGAAGCTGAACTATATGAAGAAGAACACATCATCAGGATTGGAGGAAAGCACATTAATAAGCTGCAATATGAAGATGATACAACTTTGCTTGTTGAAAGTGAGGAGGACTTGAAACATCTGCCAATGAAGATCCAAGACTACAGCCTTCAGTGTACACTGTAACTAAATTTAAAGAAAACAAGAATCCTCACAACTGAACCAATAGACTGCTGTTGTTATTAAGTGCTGTGGAGTTGTTACTGGCCCATAGGGATCTTGTATAGAGTTTCCAATAGACAGCTGGTGAATTTGAATTGCTGACCTTGTGGTTAACAGCCAAGTGCTTATCTTACAGTACTACATCATGTTAAAAGGAGAAAAGATGGAAGTTGTCAAGAATTTCATTTTACTTGGATCCACAATCAATGCTCATGGAAGCAGCAGGATGCATTGCAAAAAATCTGCTCAAAAGGCCTCTTTAAAGTGTTAATAAGTAAAGATAATACTCTGAGAACTAAGGTGGGCCAGACACAAGCCATGGTATTTTCAATCAAGTCATATACATGTGGAAACAAGACAATGAATAATGAAGACCAAAGAAGAATTTATGCTTTTGAATTAAGATGTTGGAAAACAATATTGAAAATACCATAGATTTCCAGAAGAACAAACAAATCTGTCTTGTAACAAGTACTCTCAGAATACTCCTTCAAAGATGGTGAGACTTTGTCTCACTTACTTTCAACATGTTATCAGGAGGGATCAGTCCCTGAAAAAGGACATCATCCTTGATAAAGGATAGGATAAGCAAAAAAGAAGAAGACTCCTAATGACATGGATTGACACAGTGGCTGCAACAATGGGCTCAAACATATTAACAATTGTGATGGTGGTGCAGGACCAGACAGTGTTTTCTTCTGTTGTGCATAGCGTTGCTATGAGACAGAGTCAACTCAATAGCACTAACAGCAACTACAACAGAACCCCTGGTAGTGCTGTGGGTTAGATAGTTGACTGTTAACCACAAGGTTGGTGGTTCAAACTCACCACTTATTCTATGGGAGAAAGAACAGTCTCTCTGTTCTTGTAAAGATTTATTTTCTTGGAAACCCTACATACAGTCACTATGAGTTGGAAAGGAGCCCTGATGGTATTGTGAGATAAGCGCTGGACTTCTAACTTGAAGATCAACCATTCAAACCCACCAGCTGCTCCTCTAGAAAAAAATTAAGTTTTCTACTCTCATAAAGATTTGCAGTCTTGGAAACAATATATAGGGTTGCTATGAATCAGAACTGACTCCATAGCAGTGGATTTTTTTTCTTTTTTTAGCTAGAAGGAGGACGAGTTTTGCCTTGGAAAAGACGATTTGTCATCTGCAATACATGACTTTGTAAGTAAAAATCACAAAAACCACAAGAACATTCTCTTGGATTATTCAGTCCTATCTGCATTGGGCCTTCTTTCTACCCTTCGGCTCGCCTCCTGTCTCCACCTTGACCTTATCCTGTATTCAGTAGCAATAGAAAACCATGAATTTTCTTTTAGTTCCTTTTTAACTTAATACTGATGGGTATCATTAACTCTGACTTAATTTTCTTTTCTTTTAAAGAACTGATGGTCTTTGAGGATTTATTACTATCAGACACCCTGCAGGACATTTTTCCTGTTCAGTACTATCTAATCTTCCTAGTATCCCTATAGGGCAGTTATCTCTGTCATCCCATGAGGAAATGGATCAAATGACCTTTTCCAGGTCCTGAAGCTGTAAGAGGTGGAAAACCAAAAGCCAGACTATTGTCCTTGAGTAGTTACTGATTCATGGCCACCTCATATATTCTAGAGAAGAACTGTTTCATAGGGTTTTCTTATCTGTCATCTTTTTGGAAGTAGATCACAAGGTTTTTCTTCTGCAGCAGAACTGAGTAGGCTCAATCTGCCACACTTTAAGTTAGTAGTTGAGCATAGTTTGTGGAAGAAGGGCTCAAACGCAACCAGCCAGGTTCTATAGTCAGTGCTATAAGCAAATGTTCCCTGACCTTTACTGACTTTCGATCATCTGATTTATCAATGGGATCCTGGTGTGGCAATGTAGGATCACCACTGGACTGCATACCACAAGGTTGGCAGTTCCTACCCATAAGCTGCTCATCACAAACCCTATACAGGGTCACTATGAGTTGGAACTGACTCGATGACACTTAACTACCACCAACCATGGGTGAAATATTGAATGATGCAGAAAGCATTGAAAGAAGATATAGGGAATACATAGGGTCACTGTATCAAAAATAAATGGCAGATATTCAACTATTTCAAAAGCCAAGGTTCCTGAGGAAGAAGTCCAAGGTACACTAAAGGCATTGGCAAAGAACAAGACTTCAGAAACTGATGGAATACAAATTGAAATATTTCAACAAACTGAAACAGTACTGGAGGCATTCACTCATCTATACTAAGAATTTTTTTTAAAACAGCTACCTGGCCAACTTATTGGAAGAGATCCATATTTGTACTCATTCCAAAGAGAGGTGACCCAAAAGAATGATAAAAGCATCAGACAGTATCATTAATTAGGCATGCAAGTAAAAGTTTGCTAAAGATAATTCAAAAAGGCTGAAGCAGTACATTAACAGGCTGCCAGCCGTTCAGGACAAATTCAGAAAGGAATGTGAAACGAGGGATATCGTTGCT
>NW_006409024.1:569219-571296 GCF_000296735.1 Chrysochloris asiatica | reverse complement strand
AGACTGTAGAAAAATTGATGCTTTTGAGTTATGGTGTTGTAGGAGAATATTGAAAGTGCCATGGGCTGCCAAAAGAACCAATGTGGTCCAATGCATTATCCTGCACACTGTACCAGGAATAGAATAAATAAAATTAAAACCTTGAATCAAATGAAAACTAAAACACAACGTACCAAAATCTTAGAGACACAGCAAAGCAGTCAATGCTTCGAGATCAATTTATAGCATGAAATGCAAACTTCCAAAAAGAAGAAAGAACCAAAATCAACACATTAACACATCTTCAACAGTTATAAAAAGGCCAGCAAAATAAACTTACAGTTATCAGAGGGAAAAAATAGTAACAAAGATTACAACAGAAATCAATGAATTAGAAAACAGAAACACAATAGAATCAACAAGACAGGAATTTGGTTCTATGAAAGAATTAATGAAACTGACAAACCTTTGGCCAATATAATAAAGAAAAGAAGAAGATGCAAATGGCATGCATAAGACCCTATATGGATGACATCAAAACAGAACAGACAGAAATAAACAATAATAGCACACTACTATGAAGAATTATACTCTAATAAATTTGAAAACCCAAAAGAAATGGGTATATTTTTAGAAAAACACAACCTACCTAAAATTACACAGAGTGAAGTAGAAAACTTGAACAGAAGTTGATTGATCAAGTAATTAAAAACTGCCCTTGCCAAAAACAATTCTGGGCACAGATGGCTTTACTGGTGTATTTTAACTAAATATTCAGAGAAGAGCTAACACCAATTTTTCTCAACTATTCCAGGACATATAAAAGGATGCAAAACTCCCAAATGCATTTTATGAAAAAATCATAACCCACATACAAAAACCAGGTGAAAACATCACTAATAAAGAAAATTATAGAACAATATCACTCAGGAACAGAGATGCAAAAATTCTCAACAAATTCTAGCCAGTGGACTCCAACAACATATTTTTAAAAAATCAAAAAACATCTTGACCAAGTGGGATTCATACCAGGAATGCAAAGATGGTTCAATATTGAAAAAGAAAAAAAAAATCCACTGTATAAATAAAACAAATAAAAGAAGAAAAGAACCACATGATCATATTGATTGATACACAAAAGGCATTTGACAAAATCCAACATCCATTCCTGATAAAAACACTCAACAAAATAGGAATAGAAGGGACATTGCTCAACAAAATGAAGAGCATGTATACAAATCCAACCACCAACATTATTCTCATTTGAGAGAAACTGAAAGTATTCTTTTTGTGAACAAGAACTAGACAAAGATGTCCTTTATCACAACTCCTATTCAATATTGTGTTGGCAGTATTAGCCAGAGCTAAAGCAAGAAAAGGAAATTAAAGGTATTTAAATGGACAAAGAAGAAGTAAAACTCTATTTGCAGATGGTATGATCCTATACATAGAAAACCCCAAAGACTCTGCAAGATAATAACTGGAACCTCTTGAAAGATTCAGCAAACTGACAAAGTACAGACAAACATACAAAAATCAATTGGATTATTTTACACTAATAAAGACAACTATGGAAACAAAATCAGGAAAACAATACCATTTACAATAGCCACCCAAAAGATTAAATACTTATGAATAAATTAAACCAGAGAAACAAAAGACCTATACAAAGAAAATAACAAAGCACTATTACAAAAAAACAAAATAGACTAACAAAAATGGGAGATTGTACCATGCTCATGGATAGGAAGATTTAACATTTTGAAACGTCAACACTACTCAAGCAATCTATAGATACAATGCAATCTTAAGATTTGCATTAGGCAAAGCTGATACACAAGACCTCTTTGAAATGTTCAAGAGCAAAGATGTCAGTTTGAAGACTAAGGCTCACCTGACCCATGCACACAAGCCATGGCACAAGACTGAGTAGTGTTTGGTTCTATTGTGCATAGGGTCACTATGAGGTGAAATTAATTCCATGGCACCTAAAAACAAAAATAATATAGTCCTGGTGTGGCACTGTAGAATAAGCATAGCACTGCTAACCGCCAAGGCTGCCAGTTCAAACCCACTGGCCACTCCTCAGAAACCCTAT
>NW_006409024.1:566254-568561 GCF_000296735.1 Chrysochloris asiatica | reverse complement strand
TTACCATATTTATTCCGTCTGTAAGGAGCGCTGGTAGTGTAGTGGTTACTAGTTGGACTGCTAACCTCAAGGTCAGCAGTTTGAAACTGCCAGCTTGTCTACAAAAAAAAAAAGATGAGGCTTTCTGCTCTGGTAAAGATTTACAGCCTCAGAAACCCTCTGCAGGATCACCATGAGTTGGAACCAACTCCATGGCATACCACTGCAATCACCACCATTCAATCTGTATGCTCAGCAAATAATCTGAGAAGCTGGATTATATGAAGATGAATGTGCTATCAGGTTTGGAGGAAGACTCATTAACAACCTTTGATGTGCAGATGATACAACCTTGTTTGCAGAAAGTGAAGAAGACTTAAAACACTTACAGATGAAGATGAAAGACCAGCCTTCAGAATTGGTTGTACCTCACAAGTGTATTAATAAATAACATCAAGATAAATGGAGAAATGATTGAAGTTGTCAAAGACTTAGTTTTACTCATATCAACCACTAACACTCATGGAAGCAGCAGTCAAGAAATCAGACAACATATTGTGTCAGGCAAATCTATGGCACAAGACATCTTTAAAATATTCAAGAGCAAAAGATGTCACTTTGAGGACTAAGGTGTCCCTGGCCCAAACTATGGTATTTTCAATAGCCTCAAATGCATGTGAATGTTGGACAATGAATATGAAGGCTGTAGAACTGATGCATTTTAGTTATGGTATTGTAGGAGAATATTAAAAATACTGTGGACTGCCAAAAGAAAACACAAATCTTTGTTAAAAGAATTACAGCCAGAATGCTCCCTGGAAGCTAGGATGATGAGACTTCATCTCACATACTTTGGACATATTATCAGGAAGGACTATTCCCTAGAGAAGGATGTCATGCTTGTTAAAGTGGAAGGCCAGCGAACAAGAGGAAGATCTCCAAAGAGATGTATTGACACAAGGGGGAAAATGGTTCAAACATAACAATGATTGTGAGGTTGGTGAAGGACCAGGCAGTGCTTTGTTTAGTTATGCATAAGGTCACTATGAGTTGGCATCAACCGAATAGCACCAAACAATAATCTAACAACAACAGAACAATTGACTCAAATATACCAAGAATCAATGTTTTGATCTGCTATACATGAGATTACCCTGACAGAAAATAACAACAAAAACAAACTTAATAAAATATCACAAAGATGATTATTTGTCCTGCTGGGAAATTCTGAAGATGTGACAAAACATGACTCCATGTTTACTTATTAGAGGTGACTACTCAGTGTGCATTTCATATTACCTTATAGTAAACAGATGTTTTGGAAACAATGAGACAATTTGGATACAGAGTACTGTGGGCTTCTTTGGAGACCCTTAGGTTGGCTGTGCCAAGAGTGGGGTCTCCAGTGGGCCCTGCATACTGCTCTACAGAATAAAAATCTATATTGCCACGACAAAGCACTTGATGATGGAGTTAATTTACATTGGGATATCTAGGCAAGCACTTCCAGACTTAGGCTAGGAAGAAGAGGCAGACTACTTCTGAATGTTTAGTCATTGAAAAATCTTATGAATAAAAGCAGAACAGTGTCAGATAAAGTGCCAGAAGATTAAAACATTATGAATAGCACAAAAATATTGTCAACTATTTGTTCTGAAAGATGAGCCTCTCAGGTTGGAAGGGACTTCAAATGCAACTGGGGGAAGAATTGCCCATCAAAGTAGAAGAGAGCATGATGACACAAATGGAATAAAATTTCCAGGACATTCATTTACTGGTGAGGCACAACTCAAAATGAGGAGAAACATCAGCAGACATACATTAATCATCATAACATTGAATGTATGAAGTACGAATCTAGGAAAATAAGGAGAAGAGGGGGCAGGTGAACAGGGATGATAGGGAAAGACTTAAGGAGGTTGTTGTCATTGTTGTTGTTAAGTGCTGTTGAGTCTGCTTAACAACTGGCTCATAGCGACCCTGTGTAGGTTTTCTGAAAAGAGGCTGGTGAATTAGAAATGCATGGGCTAAATGGGATACAGGTAGATTGTGATGTATACACAGCCTTGGACTAACAGGGCTCTATGATATAGGATCGAGACATAGTCTGAATGGGTAAAGGAGGGGAAACAATGTTAAGGTGCTTGATTCTTTTGTGGATATTGATTTTCCCTGCCTACTCCCTTTTCAAGGAGCTCTGGTAGCGTAGTGGTTACGAATTGGGCTGCGAACCTTAAAATCAGCAGTTCGAAACTACCAGCTGTTCTGCGGGAGAAAGATGAGGCTTTCTGCTCCCGCAAAGATTTACAGCTTCGGAAACCCTGTATA
>NW_006409024.1:536544-557944 GCF_000296735.1 Chrysochloris asiatica | reverse complement strand
ATACATATATAGAAATATCTTCTTTCAAATCTATATATATTCAAAGGACATGTTTTAATGATAAGAAGCCATGTTGTTGTTAATTGCTGTCTAGTTGGTTCTGATTCATAGCCACCCTGTATAGGATTTCAGAAGAGCAGCTGCTGGTTTGAACTGCTGACCTTGTGGTTAGTAGTCCAGTGCTTATCCTATATTGCCACTTCAGGACTCCTAGCAAGATATCGTACTTATGAATACTCATGAACCAAATAGTATAATGCTATTTGTTTACCATGTCTTTATTCATACTTTAAATAGAGCAACATTTCAGAATCTCCTTAGAAGCTAATTGAATGGAAATATGACTAATTCCTTTCTTCCAAGTAGACCTAAATAATGTATTGATATTCAAGCCACAGAGAGATACTTAAGAGGCTTCCTTTGAGAAAGCAAGATCTTGGGCACCTGGGGTTACTCAAGTGAAATGTTAATAATGGTATATATGTTTTATTTGTCCCAGCTTTTGATTCTTTGGAAATTGGCTTGGATCCTTCTTAGTAAAAGAAAATATTCTAGAAGGTACTGCAGCATATTGCTACATTTTTCAAAAGACTGCTGCATTTTTATGTAGACAAAGCTACATAAAAACAAACACAGAAACTATGGAGACTACCTACCATATTCTGTTCTTAATGTAGTTTTGAATATCAGTGAAGAAGTCTGTATTAAACTGTCTGGTCAATTATTTTATAAATTTTTGAGGGAGTAGAATCAAAAATGTAAAGTAATGTGTTAATGGATACGAGGAATCTAAAGAGTTGTGATTACTAGTGAAGGAATTTTGTTTGTTTGTTTAGTGCCCTCGAGTTGGTTCTGAGGAACAGCATGTGGGTTTGTTAGAAATGAACCCTGATGTTACACAGAAAGACACTGGGTAAGACTAAATTACCTCGGTAAGGCAAAATTTACTTCTGCAGAAGGGTGTGTGTGTGTAGCTGTAGAGGAAGAGGCTAGTGAGCACACTGGGCAGGTATTCTGCTTGGGTTTTTATCCCTGATGTGAGTCTTAAGACTGTGTCTCACCCCAACAGCTAGGGCTTCGACCACACAGTCTTGTCCTTACCCGGTTGACTAATTCAAATCGCTAAGGTGAGCATTCTGGTCCTTACTCACTTCAGGAAGTAGCAAAAACTTAAAGAAAGGTCACCTGAATACAACAAACAGAATTACAATAATTTTGAAGAAAAGACACTCATTCCCACAGGTTCGAACTGCTGATACTGTGGTTAGTAGTCCAGTGCTAATCTTACAATGCCACACCAAGAGTCCTAGTAAAGGAATAGTGATTCCCAAAAATGGCTCTTTGTGTTTAAGTAATGTTTACTTACCCCAGTTATGAGGGGCACCCAGGACTAGACACCTGGAATGATGAGCACTGCCATTGTTTGCCAAACCAAACCCATTGCACCTGAGTTAACTCCAACTCGTATTGACCATATATCGTTTTTCTGGGACTGTAAATCTTTATTGAAGAAGACAGTCATTGTTTGCAGTCACCACTATTTAGCATCGTAATAACAAAAGCATCCTAAAATAAAAGCCCAGCATTAATATATTTTCTTCATTGAAAGATGACTGTCCAAACTTCATAAATGCAAAAATCATTATAATTTAAATAAGCATGATAGTTCACATAATTTTTTTGCCTGTACCCAACAGGACGTTGGTCATGTCTTGATGGTCATTCCAGGTTTCCTTGGTTCCTTGAATTGCAGATGATCTTCATATAGAGTCTGTCTTCGCCTTTAGAACAGTGTCTGAACAGTTCTGTACACTTCCTTAACTTCCTTTTGATGGTATTTCTCGTTCCTCTGTCTTTGGCCCTATCCATTACATTGTGCTATATGGCTATTTGTTACATAGCTTTATGACCTATTTATCATCAGCCCAAACTGTAGCAAAATTAATCACAGTACCAACACCAACCATTTCTGAGACAGCACATGATCAAAAACCACTCATACTGAAAAAAGACGTGAAAGGCTTTGGGGAAAAAAAAGTCTCCAGGAATTGATGGAATACCAACTGGGATGCTTCATCAAACAGATTTAAAGATGGAAATGTTTGCCTGCTTATGTGAAGAAATTTAGAAAACATCTAGCTGGCCAAGGGATGTATATATCTATATATCTATGCCCATGTTAAAGAAAGATGATCATACAAAATATGAAAATTATTCAACAATATCATTAATATTGTTGTTGTGCTGCAGAGTTGGTTCTGACTCATAGCAACCCTGTATAGGGTTTCTGAGGTGCAACTGGTGGCTTTGAACCATTGACGTCGCAGTTACTGGTGTTTATCAGACCAAGACTCTTCATTAACATTTCATACTAACAAATTTATAGTGAAAATAATTCAAAGGTAGTTGCAGCAGTACGTCAACACAGAACTGACAGAAATTCAAGTTGGCTTTCATAAGAGAACATAGAATAAGGGATATCATTGCTATGTCAGATGAATGTTGGTTAAAAACAAAAGATAAGAGAAAAATGGTTATCTGTCCTGGTATGGCGCTGTGTGGGCTAATGAGTCAGACTGTAAAGTCGTTTGAACTGCAAGGTCGGTGGTTGAAGATCACCAACTACTCCTTGGAAACCCTGTACAGGGTCACTGTGAGTCGGAACTGACTCAACATCTCTTAACAACAACAACATATTTTGTCAACTATGTAAAGACATTCAACTTTGTAGATTATAATAAATTATGGATGTTACACAGAATGGGAATTCCAGAACACTTAATTGTGCTAATGCTGAGGTTTTAGACATTATTATGAGACAGTCATTCAAGCAGAACAAGGGAATACTGCATAGTTTAAATTATTCTTATTAAGTGCCGTCGAATCAGTTCCAACCCATAGCGATCCTATATAGAATCTCCCAGGAGCAGCTAATGAGCTCGAACCGCCGACCTTGCAATTCAAACCTACTTTGCAGTCTGGCACATTAGCCGACTGCGCCATTTAATAAAAACTTTGCAGAGTCAACAGCATTTTAATGACTACTTGCTTGTAAAATATTTCTATTACTTACTATAATAAATGTATCAAATTTTCATCAGAAAAGAACAAAACAATTCAGCGTTTACTCAGAAAGTCCTTTCTTTAAAAAGAAATGAAATTTAATCGGTTTCCCAAATGGTGGTGACACTTTCTCAATTCTTGCAACACTTGTTTTGTCCTTTGTTATTGTCGCTCTTGTTGTTGTTGGTAAGTGCCATTAAGTGGATCCCGCCCCATAGCTACCCTGTATATGGTTTCCGAGGAGCAGCTGGTGACCGTGAACCGCCAACCTTGCAGTTCAAACGACTTTGCAGTCTGGCGTCTTAACCCACAGCGCGACACCAGGACTCCATTGTTGTTCTTAGATGTCTCAAATTGCTTCTGACTTATAGACACCCTGTATAGGGTTTCCAAGGCTTTACATCTTCATGGTAGAGAAAACCTCATGATTCTCTCTGGAGCAGCTAGCAGACTTAAACTGCAGACCTCGCGAACAGTTCAGTGCTGAGCGAATGGAGTCACTGCATTTCCCTTTCTCTCCTTTTGTTATTGTTGGTAAGTGCCTTGGAAAAGTTTCTGAATCATAGCAACCCTATATAGGATTTCACGAGGAGAGGTTGGTGAGTTTGAGCCACAGATCTTGCTGTTCAAACCGACATTATCCTACAGCGCCACACCAGGACTCCTTAACACAGTGAAAAACGATCTTTAATTCTGGTCACTCACCTAGTGTGTTCCTGAACATTATCAGTGGCTGCCTAAAACAGAATTTCCAGGAGTCCTGGTTTAGTGCTGTGGACTAATGCGCTGGACTACAAAGTTGGTTTGAACAGTAAGGTTAGTGGTTCAAGCTCACCAATCCCTCCTTGGAAACCCTATACAGGGTCGCTTTGGTTCGGAACCAATTCAACTGCATTTAACAACAACAAAAAAACAAGACCAAGGAGCTCTACTGGATCCTGATGATACCACAAGTTAACAAAAAAAGATAGTTTTCACCAGCAAAAGGCACTGCAGCATGGGAATGGCTCTGTCTCTACTTAGCAACTTTAATCTCCATTTATTAAATCTACAAATCCTGTATGACAGAGGTTGCACTCATCTACTAATCTAAATTTTGGTGGTTCAAACCCACCCAGCAGTTCCATGGAAGAAAAGTCTGGCAAATTGCTTCAGTAAAGATTACAGCCAAGAAAACCTTACAGAGCAATTCTACTGTAACATGTAGGTCACTGTGAGTCAGAATTGACTTGACAATGCTTTTTTCATAGTTTGCTAAACCTAGAGATCATGAACGTGAATGGGAATCAAGCTTGACTTAGCTAACATAACAGAGCACAACATCCAGGGACTTGTCTTTGATCAACAATATGTTAAACTTCCTCTAAAAACAGTCAGAAACCAGTTTAATGAAAGTAAAATGAGGAATTCTGTGATTTGCCTTCTCTAATCCTTTACGTTGTTGAAATACACTTAAAGAATAGCCCTTTGTTCCATCTCAGATGGTGGCTGAGGTCTTCCTTGACCATTGCCTGGGGCTGCCCCTTACTAATGACATGATATTGCACTTTGTCTGCTCCCTTTGGAGTCCTACACTCTTTCTACTGGTTTGTAACAAATTCTTAAGCAGAGTCACAATGATTTATTTTCTCATCTAACTTTCATTAATAATAATGAGAATGTTACATATTTATTAAATCAGACCCTTTTTTGAATTAAAAGGATTATAAATGGTCCAAGTTTATCAAAATTTGCTACCAAGGCAGACAGGGTCTTGAATATTTTAATTTACAATATTTTTCCATAAGGAGAAAGTGATATTCTTCAGACATATTTTATTAACATAAAAAATTAAAGATGGCAAATATCGAATTCCTAATTTCATTTTCATGCAGACCTTTTCAATAGATTTTTTTGGTGTTTACTGTAAAAATATGATAATTAAACTTTATAAAAATATAATGATATATGAAATAAATGTCGTAAATATGTATTCACGATGGAGAAGAAGATCAATTTAAAGTGAAAGTTTTCCTTGGTCAATATTCCCCTAACTCAATATAACTCAGAAGTAGAGTAAACATGTCCTATTTGTGTGCAAATATGCACACTTACAGACACACTAACAGGATCATATTGCACACAATATTCTTGATCTTGATTTTCATTTGACAACATATAAAGAAAATATTTCCACGTACATACAAAGATTAGCCAAAAAGTATTGCTACTAGTGTTCTAATTCATACATGCAGTTTATCCCCAACAAAATGTGTTTAAACATGTCTCTTTGATCAGTGGATTGTTGTAAACAAAATTTCTCAGTAATACACCTGTGTTGGAGTCCTGGTGTATCTTAGTCTTCTTAGAGTACTTTCAAAAAAAGGTTCAGTCAAAACAGTGGGTTGTGAGGGAATCTTCTGGGTAAGTCAAATTTAAGTCAGAGAAGTCAGTTCAGAAGGTTTTAGCAACTGGTTTTTTTTGGTTTTGTTTTGAAGTACCTACAGAGGCCCTGGACTCCTGGTGTGGAGTTGTAGGATCAGCACTGGACTACGAACCACAAGGTCAGTAGTTGAAACTCACCAGCTGTTCCTGAGAAACCCTTTGTAGGGTCTATGAGTCAGAAACTACTCAAAAGCACTTAACCACTTAACAACAACAAGCATGCTCTGGTAGCACTGTAGGATAAGCACTAAACTGCTAACTGCAAGTTAGGCAGTTCAAACTCACCAGCCACTCCTCTGGAGAAAGACAAGGTTTTCTGCTCCCATAAAGATTTACAGGCCTAGTACATGGTTGCTAAAAACAAAAATCAACTTAACGGCAATGGATTTGATTTTGGTTTAAAAGGGGTTGTGGTGTAGTGAATTACTTAATATGTCTCTTCTAGCCTTAATCTTTGTAACTCCCACCAAATGACTCTTTTCCTGATGGGTTTGTCTAAGGACACATGGGAGAAGATACTCATAGGATAATATGATTCAGTTATCGATGATGGTTAACAAAATTAATTATGATTATAAAAACTTGAATCAAAAATTAATATAATACCACTTGTCTGTCAGTTTTTCATACTGTGGTAGCTTTCATGTTACTGTGATTCTGAAAGCTATACCACCATTATTCTAAATATTAGCAGGGTCATGCATGGTAGACAGGTTTCAGGTAAGCTTCCAGACTAAGACAGATTAGGAAGAAGGAGAGACTATTCTGAATATTCACTAAATGAAAACCTTATGAATAGCAGTGGAAAACTATCAGTACCAGAATAATAAATATTGAAACATGATGAAAGGCACCAGAATATTGTCAGAAAATTAGCACCTCAGGTTGAAAGCCACTCAAAATGTGACTTTCAAAGTAGAGTTGACCATGATGACACAAATAGAGTAAAGCTTTTGGTAAAGGAGCACAACACAAAATATGGAGAAACAGCTATAAACATCCATTTAAAATCAGAACATGGAATGTACAAAGGAAAATTGGGAATTATCAAAAATGAAAAGGAAGCATAAACATTGATATCCTTAGACATTAGTAAGCTGAAATGGACTGATATTGGCCATTTTGAACCTGACAATCACATGGTTTACTATGCTGGAAATGATAAGTTGAAGAGGAATGGCATTGCATTCATCATAATAAAAAGAACATTTCAACATCTATTTTGAAATACAGTTCTGTTAGTAATAGGATAATATCCTCATGCCCACAAGGAAGACCAGTTAATACAACTACTATTAAATTTATGTACCAAATACCAAAGCAAGGGATGATGAGATTGAAGAATTCTACCTACTTCTTCAGTCTGAAATTGATCAATCATGATATATTGATAGTATATCAATCAAGATATATTGATAATTACTGGAAATTGGAATACAGAGGTTGAAAACAAAGAGAAAGGAACAGTAGTTGGAAAATATGGCCTTGGTGATAAGAATAACGCTGGAGATCACATGATAGATCTTGCAAGACCAATGATTTCTTCATTGCAAATATGTTTTTTAAACAACATAAAAGATGAGTATACACATGAACCTCACCAGTTGGAATACACATATATCAAATTGACTACCACATGGAAAGAGTTAGTGGAAAAGCTCCATATCATCAGCCAAAATAAGACCCACACATACTGGAATAGTCTCATATGAAAGTTCAGGTTCAAGCAGAAGAAAATTAAAACAAGCCACAGAGCCAAAATATCACCTTGAGCATATCTCACCTGAATTTAGAATTTATCTCAAGAACAGATTTGATGCATTAGACATTAATGACTGACAACCAGAAGAGTTTTGGGATGACATCAAGAACATCATACAAGAAGAAAGCAAAATGTCATTAAGAACACAAATAAGAAGTAAAAGACCAAAACAAATGTCAGAAGAAACTCTGAATCTTGATCTCTAGCATAGAGCTGCTAAAGCAAATGCAAGAAGTGAGGTGGTAAAAGAGCTGAAAAGAAAATCTCAAAGGGTAGCTTGAGAAGACAAAGTCAAATATTATAATGAAATGTGCAAAGACCTAGAGTTAGAACACCAAAAGTGAAGAACACAGTCACTGTAGAAAAAAGAAATGGTCGATGTTCAACCATTTCAAGTTGTAGCATATGATCAAGAGCTAATGATGCTGAAGGAAGAAGTCTAAGATGCACTGAAGGCATCGTCAAAGAACAAGGCTCCAGGATTGATGGAATACAAATTGAAATCTTTCAACAAACTGATGTGGCACTGGAGGCATTCACTCATCTATACCAAGAAACTTGGAAGACAGCGAGCTACTTGGCCAACTGATAGGAAGATATCCATAGGCATGCAGGAGATTGTAATCTTTGCAATGAAATGAAATAAAATAGGATAAATGTAAAGCTAATGTTCTCCCATGCAAACTATCACATAATTCAATATAAAAACTTTTAAAAAAAAAAAAGAAGATATCCATATGTGTGCCCATTCTGAAGACAGGTGACCCAGTGGAATGTGGAAATCATTGGAAAATATCATTAATATTACATGCAAGTAAAATTTTGCTAAAGATAATTAAAAAACAGCTGCAGCCGCACATTGATAGGGAGCTGCCAGAGGTGCAGGCAGGATTCAGATAGGGACGTGAAAATCAGGGATAGCATTGTTGATGTCAGGTAGAGCTTGCCTTAAAGCAGAGAATACCAGAAATATGTTTGTTGCTGTTGTTAAGTGCCATTGAGTTGGTTCAAATTCATAGAAACCAGTACAGGGTTTCCAAGAAGCAACTGGTAGATTTGAACTTCTGAGCTTATGGCTGGCAGTCCAGTGCTTATCCTATAGAGCCACACCAGGAGTACAAAAAGATGTTTACCTGTGCTTTATTGACTATACAAAGGCTTTCAATTGTGAGGATCATGACAAACTATGAACGGCATTGTGGAGAAAATATTACAGAAGACTTAATTGTGTTCATTAGGAACCTATACATAAACCAAGAGGCAGTTGTTGGAACAGAAAAAGGGAATACTGAATGAGTGTGTGCCTGGCTTGTTTTGTCTCACCCTACTTATTCAATCTGTATGCTGAGCAAATAATCTGAGAAATTTGACTAGATGATGAAGAATATGGCATCAGGATTAAAGGAAGACTCATTAACAACCTATGATAAGCAGACGATACAACCTTGCTTGCTGAAGGTGAAGAGGACTTAACTGTTGAAGATCAAAGGCCATAGCCTTTCCTATGGATTGCACCTCAGTGTATAGAAAACAAAAATCCTCACTACCAACAAATAACAGCAAGATAAATGGAGAAAAGCTTGAGGTTGTCAAAGACTTCACTTTACTTGCATCAATCATCAACACTCATGGAAGCAGCAGTAAAGAAGCCAAGATGGGCATCAAATCTCTTTAAAGTATTCAAAAGTTAAGATGTCAATTCAAGAACAAAGGTGTGCCTGACCCAAACCATGGTATTTTCAATAGTCTCATATGCATGTGAAAGTTGGACAATGAATAAGGAAGACCATAGAAGAATTGATACCTTTGAATTATGGTGTTGGAGAAGAATATTAAAAGTACCTTGGATTGCCAGAAGAACAAACATATCTGTGTTTGAAGAAGTATAGCCATAATGCTCCTTAGAAGCCATGATGGCCAGACTTCATCTCATGTAGTTCGGACATATTAACAGGAAGGACTAGTCTCTGGAAAATAACATCATGCTTGGTGAAGTGGAGGATCAGCAAAGAAGAGAAAACCCCCAAGGAGATACAGTGGCACAGTGGCAGCAGCAATGGGCTCAAGCATAACAATGATTGTGAGGTTGGCACAGGACTGGTCAGTGTTTAGTTCTATAGTGCATAGGAAACTATGAGTCAGTACTGATTTGACAGCACCTAACAACAAAAACAACACTATTAGTATAAAATGAACCATCTCAGAATCAGGAGAGGGGAATCTCAATACCAACAAAGAAGAGTTAGGAGTACTGTGCTTTCTTTGGACCCTGAGATCTCTGTACATTGAACCTGCTCAGCCCAGGGACAGAAAACTGTGATAAAATACAAGAGGAGCAACAGTATCAGAACCAAGAGACAGAGTGATGGACTTTCCTACACCTGGAGAAAGTAAAGCTGAGTGACTTTGAGTACAAGACTTCTTGCAGAGTCAATTGCCTCCAGTCACTTAATTGGGGTAAAGAGGTTTACTGATCCACTGGGCTAGAGTCAAGTGCCATCAGGTGTGCATTTATTGGCAGTCTTTAAAGTCTTGGTGTGATGCTGTAGGATAAGCTCTAGACTGAAAGGTCAATTTGAACCACAAGGTAGGGAGTTCAAACTCAAACCAGCTGTTCTTTGAAAACCAATACAGGGTCACTATGAGCCGGAACCAACTCGATGGCATATAACAACAAAGAGCTGTGTAACACTACTGGAGCAAAGCAGAAGCCAGGCCAAGGAGCCTAGCACCAGAGAGGGCCCTGCTTTTGGGGCATGTAAAAGAGAGGCTGTCCTGACTGGAAGAATATACTCTGAATATTTCTAACCATGAATTCTGTCTGAATTCTCTTTGGCCATTGCAATGAATATTGAACCCAGCTGAGTAGAGAGTGATGGTTGGTGTCATTGTTTGCTGGGATAATCTTAGCAGATTTTCCCAAAGAATACTGGAAAATCACAGAGGACAATTATGAAGGAGTTTTAAGAAAATTGAAGATTGTTGGTGAGGAAAGAGGCCAGGAAAGTTGCACCTAGAATTTTTTTTCTGTCATGACAAGGCATCTACTCATTCTTCAAGGGTAGCAAGGGCTGTTCTATGAAAAATTCACTGTGAAACCTTACTCATTCATCCTACAACATTGATCTTGCCCCTTCAGACTTCTTTTTGTTTTCCAAACTCAAAGAACATATAAAAGGAACATAATTCTGAGTTCCTCAAGAAGGCCAAAAACTGCCATTTTGTTTTGGTATAAATTGAAGAGCCCAGAATTCTTTGGGGAAGAGTTAAAAAGATAGAAACACTGGCTTCAAATCTAGATAAAGCACATGTTGAGGAACAATATCGTTACATTTAAAAATTTTTGTTGAATAAATATCTTTTTTTTTTTTTTTCCATCATGACAATGTACCTGCTCCTTCTAATTGATTTGGTAAAAATACTTTTTATTTACCTTCATATAATTATGTATTCTTTAAAATTTTTTCAACCTTAAGATTTCTTCATGCTCTTTTGTAAACCTTCCCTTTGTTCTAACTTTCCTCCACATTCTCACCTTGGCAACAACTGATCTTACTTTACTTAGTACATCAGTTTGCATTTCCTTAACTTTATATGAAAATACCAAATAAATTTCCAAAACACTCTAGCATTTTGTGTTCCAATAGTTCTAGCACCAGTTGTGGAAAGATTACTCTTTCCCTACTGATTTACCTTTGAACCTTGGTTAAAAATCAAGTGTCTATATGTGTATGGTTCTGTTTCTGGGCCACACTCTTTTCCATTGATTTAGTTGTCTGTTTTTGTGACAGTACCATATCAACTTCATTACTGTAACTTTCTAAAAAGTCTTTAAATCAAAAGTGCTAATCCCCCAACTTTGTTCTTTTTTTTTAAATAAAATCACTTTGTCATATTTTCATATGAATTTTAAATTTAGCTTGTCAATTTCTACAAAAGGAATTTCTGGAATTTTGTCAGGATTGTGTTGAATCCATGCAACAATTTAGAAAGAACTGAATTCTCAATATAAGTATAGCATTTCATTCTAGTTAATTAGGTCTTATTTAATTTCTCTCAGCAATTATTTGTGGTTATTCATTTTACACTTCTTTGGCCAGAGTTATCCCTTAGTATTTCATGGTTTTAGGCTATTAAAAACAGTATATTTAGTATGTTGTTGTTGTTAAGTGCCATTGAGTCCATTCCAACCCATAGTGACCCTGTATAGGGTTTCCAAGAAGCAGCTGGTGAGCTTGAACCATTGACCTTGCAGTTCAAATGACTTTGCAGTCCCATGCATTAACTCATAGCGGCACACCAGCACTCCAGGTTTAGTATATAAGTAGTATATTCAGTATATAGATATGCTATTTTTTGTTGTTCTTAGTTGCCTCAGAGTCTATTCTAAGCCATGAGGATCCCATGTGTGCTAAATAGAACTGCTCCATAGGGTTTTCAAGGTTGTGACCTTTCAGAAGCAGATGGAAGGCTTGTCTTTGAGACACCCCTGGGTGGGTGAAAGCCATCAACTTTTTGGTTAGTAATCAGTGTTTAACCATTTGCCCTACACATGGACTCCTACTATTTAGCCTTTCTAAACTCATTTATTCTCCTTATATTTTCCTGCTTTTTTGCACGCCTACCAGACATGGATAAGGAGCTCTGGTAGCTTAGTGGTTACGAATCGGGCTGCGAACCACAAGGTCAGCAGTTTGAAACTACCAGCTGCTCTGTGGGAGAAAGATGAGGCTTTCTGCTCCCGTAAAGATTTACAGCCTCAGAAACCCTGTTCAGGGTCGCTATGGGTTGGAACCGACTCGATGGCACTTAACAACAACAACCAGACATGGATACTAAACATAGGGTTTTCAACACAGATTGCCAGGCCTGTGTTCTTTCCAAGGCACATCTGAAAGAGTTTGAGCTCCTGGCCTTTTGATTAGTAGTCAACTGCTTACCCATTTATGCTACCCAGGGACTCCTCTTGAGGCAATGATGTTGTTGTTATTAAATGTCTTCCAGTTGGTTCTGACTCATAGCGACCCTGTATAGGATTTCTGAGGAGCGACTGGTGACTTGAACTGCCAACCTTGTGGTTCAAACCAACCCTGAAGTCCAGCTCATTAACCTGTAGTGCCACACCAGGACTCCAAGCAATAAGCTGGGACAATTGTAGGACTTACCTCATTTTTGCCATTTCTTGGTCATTACTCTTTCACATTGCCTTATTTTCAGTGACTTGAAAGCCACTGGAGTCCCTGGCCAGTTCTTAGAAATGAACCATAAGGTTGGAGCTTCAAGTTCACCCAGAAGCACCTTGGAAGAAAAGACTGGTTTTCTAGACCCAAAAATCAGCCTAATTAGCGGAGTTTTATTCTCTAATTCATATGGTTTCCATGAGTTGAAGTCAACTTGAAAGTATTGTTTCATACATTTTTCTGTTTTGTTGTTGGGATTGTCATTTGGTTGATTCAGGTAAAAGAGTGAATATCATTTCTGATATAAACCCTAATCCATTGTGGTCAAGGAGCTCTGGTAGCATAATGGTTACAAGTCGGGCTGCTAACCTCAAGGCCAGCAGTTAGAAACTTCCAGCTATTCCATGGGAGAAAGATGAAGTTTTCTGCTCCCATCAACATTTACAGCCTTAGAAACTCTATGCAGGGTCATTATGAGTCAGAACTAACTCCACTGCACACCATCACCACCCCCACCACTATGGTCAGGAAAGGAAGTCCTGCTAACATGATTTCCTATGTGTGAGCTCTAAAAAGAGCAAGTGGAATCATGCCTTTCTAAATGGTTTTATTTAAACAACAAATTTAAATATGCTGTTAAATATTACTTTAACATGTATAAAGAATATAAAAAATAATATTTTTACTAGATCCTAAAAATCATTTTGGAAAAATCTAGCATTTACTGTATATCACTTGTTGTTGTTAAGTGCCATGGAGTCAGTTCTGACTCATAGTAATGCTTTATTGGGTTTCCAAGGAGCAGCTAGTGGGTTTGAAACCCTGACTTTGAGGTTAACAATTCAGTGCTTATCCTATAGTGCCACACCACGAGTCCAAGGGTAACTAACCAAAAATAAGCAACATCATCTGTTTCCAAAAAAATTAGGAAGAAAAGCAGAGCATTTATTGTGTTCATTTGTTAGAGCTGCCATACAAAATACCACAAGCTGGTGGTTTTAAAAAATAAAAATTGTCTCACAGTTCTGTAGGCTAGAAATCAAAATTACAGTTTCAGTTATGCCAATTCCAATTACTTCAGAGAGCTTTGAAAAAGGAACTATCCCAGGCTTCTTTCCTAACTGCTCATTGCCATTGGCAATCCTTGTTGTCCCCTTGCTGCTTTTAGACGCATAGGTATATATCAGAGATATCACAGGTTCGGTTCTAGACCACCACAATAAAGCAAATACCACAATAAAGTGGGTCCATTATTTGTTTGTTTGTTTGTTTCCCAATGCATATAAAGAGTATGTTTACATTACACTATATAGTGCTTAGTGTACAATATTATGGACAAGTTTGGAATATTGTGAGAATTACCAAAATGTGACACAGAGACATGGAGTGAGTACACACTGTTAGAAAAATGGTGCCAACAGACTTGCTGGATTGTGGGTTGCCACAAACCTTTAATATATAAAAAAGCACAATATCTGCAAATCCTCAAAAAAGTGAAGAACAAAACCAGGTATGCCTGCATCTTTACATGGTGTCTTTTCCCTATATGTGACCCAGTTTCTGTATTAGTCCTCCTCTCAAAAGGAATAAAATTAAGATCCACCCTACTCTAATAGGACTTCTTAACTGATACCATCTGTCAACTAAACCAAGAAAATCACATTCAATAGTGCAAGGGCCAGGACTTCAACATATCATATACATGACAAAATTTAATCTATCTAATACCACAATTATTCAATTCAACTGAATCCAATAAAATGAGATGTTGTTGTTGTTAAGTCCTGTAGAGTGTGTGTTCCAACTAATAGTGACCCTGTATAGGTTTTCCAAGCATCAGATGGTAGGTTTGAACTGCTGGCCTTGCAATTAGCAGTGCAGTGTTTATCATACAGTGCCACACCAGGAAATATTATCATTGGAAATAAATCTGTGTCATTCTAATGTATATCAGTATTCACTGTAAATCATTCTATGTGAATTCCACTGAGATAAGAGTCCTGGTGTGGAGCTGCAGGATAAGCACTGGGTAGCAAGGTTGGTTTGAACCGCAAGGTCGGTGGTTCAAACTCACCAATCGCTACATGGAAACCCTAATCTGGGTTGCTATGGGTCGGAATCGACTGTGGGCTAATGTGTAAGACTGCAAAGTTGTTTGAACTACAAAGTCAGTGATTCAAGCTCACCAGCTGCTCCTTGGAAACCCTATACAGGGTCGATATGGGTCAGAATCCACTTGATGGACTTAACAACAGCAAATAATTATAGTGCTTTAAATATATGCCCATCATGTACAATGCCGAACCGACTCGACGGCACTTCACAACAACAACAACAACAACATGTACAATGCCATGTTGTTGTTGTTGTTAGGTACCGTCAAGAAGGTTTTGACTCATAGTGACCCTGTATAGGGCTTCCAATGAGCGGCTCATGAGCTTGACCTGTTGACCTTGTGGTTCAAATAGACCTTGAGGTCCAGTGCATTAACCTGCAGCACCACACCAGGACTCCATACATGTTATAAATTAATGTCATAAATTAATAAATTTTCTATGCACGTGTCAGAACTCTTTTAAGCAAAAGAACAAAACTCAGTTAAGCTTATGGAAAACAGGGGATATATTTAAATGATGATTTCTTAACTTAGCAGTCCCTACAGGTTAGATCTGGTTTCAGGAACACCGAAACAAAGAACTTAAACTTTGTAATCAGGTGTCCAACTCCCTCTTCTGATCTCCCAGGTTTGTATGTATTTTTTTGGTCTCCCATGTGCCTGTGACAACTCCAGGCTACAATCCTTGGAAGTCAACATTTTGGTGTATCCCATACTTCATATGATAATCCTATTTTTTTGTGTGTGTATGCCTAATAGATTTATTTTAATTTCACCTTTTTTAACAACATCATTTTAGAAAAATTAACCCGTGATTTTAGAACTAAGTACTTGACATAGGGTCAGATTGCTTGCCATGTTATTTATATGTAAGAAGGGGATACAGAATTTTGAATATGGAAAATTGCCCTGCATCTAGAATACGATCTACTTAAAGCAGGGGTGGGGAACCTGTTATCTGCCAACATCATTTGCAGGCCATACAAAATTATCAACTTAAAAATTACCCTGCTATATTGATCAAATATTTAATTGACTCATCCCTAGTGTGATGTTTGAACCAACTTTATGACATACCAACACTACAACACATACAATGTGGTGACTGGAATTGTGGTTGCCATTGTAGGATCAGACCAAATGATTTTGAGGGTTTTATATAGCTGGTGAAGGAGCTCTTGTAGCGTAGCGGTTACGAGTCGGGCTGCTAACCTCAAGGTCAGCAGTTTGAAATTACCAGAAGTTCCATAAGAGAAAGATGAGGCTTTCTGCTCCCATAAAGATTTAGTCTCAGAAACCCTGTACAGGGTCGCTATGAGTCAGAATCGACTCCAAGGCTCATAACCACCATAAAGCCAGTGAACCAAACATTCCTCACC
Organism: Chrysochloris asiatica; assembly: GCF_000296735.1. Taxonomy (NCBI): domain Eukaryota; kingdom Metazoa; phylum Chordata; class Mammalia; order Afrosoricida; family Chrysochloridae; genus Chrysochloris; species Chrysochloris asiatica. The sequence continues at coordinate 542,020 of NW_006409024.1, read as the reverse complement.
CCTGACTTAAAGGAAACTCAATGTATCTACATAAATGAAAATCAATTGGATTGATTTTTTACAGACTTTATATACCTTGTGTTCCAAATTAAGATTAGTAGTATAGTGACCAACAGAGACAGTTTTACTTAATTTTTCAAAGACTTTTGGTTTTGGTTTCGGTTTTTTCCGTTTTCAGCCTAATAAGAATGTTTTAATTCAGCAAATTATAGTGTGAATCTATAATATACACTGCAAGTGCTAAGAAGTTATTCCTCAGCTGATGTGAGAAGAATACAAATGACCAACAATTACCAGCACTAACGATTCTGAGGAGTTCTAGGGTGGTGCTGCTGGTTAATGCACTGGACTGAAAAGTCAGCTTGAACCACAAAGTCAGTGGTTCAAGCTCACCAGTCGCTCCTTGGAAACCCTATATAGGGTCACTATGGGTTGGAACTGACTCAACGACACTTAGTAACAACAACAACAATGGTTCTGTATTTTTTCCATATATTTACATATGTGCACTTATTGTCCAAACAGCTCTGATGAGTGATCTGAGTGAGCCATCTTACAAACTGTAAATTAGCATTCCAGCAAATCTGATAAGAAAGAGACTAAATCATAAATTTCTAAGCTACTTTCTTCTGTTTGGTGGAAAGTCCACTGGAAAAAGCAGGCAGGTGACCCACTCTTATCAACTTAAAGCACAGTAGATTTCTTTTCTATTAAATGCATTGTTTAAAATTATGATTTTAAAAAAACAAACAGACAACAACATTGAATCATACTTACTGGACATGATTCTTACTTGGAAAATGTCACGAAAGCCATGCAACTATCTGAGTATAAATGGAGTAAGTATTAAAAAGTGGAGATGAAACACATGATTCATAACCTAAAGGCTACTTGCTGTGTAAATGAGGTGAATTCATACCTCATTTGAGACCTAATCTGTTAACCTGGACCACAGCATGTCCAATACAAGGAGAAAAAACCTGAGAAGGTGAATCATTGGAAGTATTTTCTTTATCTGAAAATATATTTATTTTCTCTTCACTTTTAAAAGTTTTACTGGATGTAGGATTTTGGTTGAGATTTGTTTTTGTTTTGTTTTTGCTTTGTTGGTTCAAATCTACTCACGGCGCCTTGGAAGATATAAGCCTGGTAATCATCTTCCAAAGTATCATATCATTGAGAACCCTATGGAGCCCATAGTTCCATGTGATGGCACTGGTTTTTCAGTGTACTATGGAGTCCTGGTATGGCACTCGTGTTACTATGCTGGACTGAAAAGTAGGTTTGAACCACAAGGCTGGCAATTCAAGCTTACCAGATGCCCTTGGAAACCCAGTAGAAGACCACTATGGGTCAGAGCTGACTCAATGGCACTTAACAACAACAACATGAAGGACAATGTGGTACTATTCAGATATTTTAAAAGTTAAGCTGATTTGGAAATATTTTCAAAATAAGAATTTTTTAAAAGCAGTTAACAACAACAAGTATTAACTTATTAGGAGAACTCCCAATTTTAAATGAAATAATGTTGGGAAATATTAACAGTGGTGTGAAATAACACTGGTGTGGTGCTGTAGCATAAACTGGATGTGACAACAGCTACCACTGAGTGGATCAGTAATGAATGCTGCTATTGTTGTTGTTAAATGCTGTTGAATCAGTTTCCACTCATAGAGATCCTGTATGGAGTTTCGGAGAGCAGCTGATGGGTTTGAACTGCCCACCTGAAGGTTACCACTCTAGTGCTTCTCCTATAGCGCCACCTCAGTGTATCTAAATTCATCACACTGTGGTGAGGTGTTCTGTATTCACAAGCAGTAATGTTGGTTAATGAGCTAGACTGAAAGTCAGTTTGAACAGCATGGTAGGTAGCCCAAGCTTACCAGCTGCTCCTCGGAAAACCTATACAGAGTCACTATGGGTCAGAACTAACTCAATGCACTCAACAACAACAATGTAGCAGAGTTACAAATTTGGGTCCTGATATCAGTCCTCATGAGAAATACCTTATTACTGTAAATTCTCCCTCCTGGCAACCCCATGTATAACAGAACGTGACGTTACCATTTTCATGATCAATAGTCTCAAGTCCATTGTTTAGTCGCTGTGTATTTTGAGTACCTTCAAACCTCATGAGTTTATCTTCTAGTACTGTATCAGATAATATTCTGTTGTGATCCATAAGGTTTTCACTGACTTGTTTTCAGGAGATCAGCAAGTCTTTCTTCCTAGTCTGTCTAAATCTGGAAGCTCCACTGAAAGTTGTCCACCCTGAGTGACCTTGCTGGTATTTAAAATACCAGTGACACAGCAACATGCAATTTAACAAAACTGGCAGATAACTGGTGGGAAAATATCTTAGCCACATTTAATTAAATTTATAGTATAGAAAAACTATTGTTTTCATCAGGTGATGAATGTTTAATTTTAAAACTACAGTAATAGGTGTTGCACAAAAGGGTTGTTATTCCTTAATTGGTAACATGTGGTGATTCATCCTTGAAATAAACCATAGTCCTGATTTGTTGTTGTTGTTAAGTGTTGTCAAGTCAGTTCTGACCCACAGTGACCATGTATATGGTTTCTGAGGAGCAGCTGGTGAGCTTGAACAGCTGATCTTGCTCTTCAAATCAACTTTGCAGTCCAGCACATTAACCCATATACTACGAATCAGGCTGTTAACCTCAGGGTCAGCAGTTCAAAACTACCAGCTGTTCCACGGGAGAAAGATGAGACTTTCTGCTCCCATAAAGAATAACACCCTTGGAAACCCTTTGCAGGGTCACTATGAGTCGGAACTGACTCCAGGGCACATAATAACAACAATCGTTAACCTAAATGTCTATTATTGTAAGCATCTAGTGAAATAGTTGTAATCCTCATTAAACTTTGATCTTTGAATTTTAAGATAAACATGCCATGAAGGAACAAATTGCAGAAAACACACAAGGTAACAAGCATTAACCTCCCATGCCACTGGCATCTAATTATTAAGAAGATCTATAAAACCTAGGAAGGCTATTGGAAGCACATTCATGTTTGTAAAAAGATCAAGTCTCAATGTTTAGGTGTTGGCTGAGTTCCTATTTTGTTTCCATAAATTTATTTCTTCAGCACAGAAGCTACATTTCCATCATTGTTCTCAGGCCCCAGGCAAAAGCACTCTCTACTCAACCCCTGGTAATTACTAAAAAGCACCTTCTGAAAATCTAGTTTAAGAAAAGAAATGTTACAAGGATGTTAATGTAAATAGCTCAAGTCAGAATTTCTATTCCTCAGTAGTGGAAGTTTATTTTGAATTTACTCAGGTCAAGGTTGGACAATTTTGTTTCTGGAAATGGCCAGAAAATATATATATTCAACTCTGCGAGACAAAAGGCAAAATCTAAAATATGACCTAGACACTTATATAATGGGAATGAAAAAACAAATTCCAACAAATGTTATTAATGATTTATGCAATGTAATGCATAAATACTAAAATTGAGTACAAAATTGAGTACAACTGTGGGTTGATGCAGTGGTCTGCAAAGTTGGTTTAAATTGCAAGGTCAGTGGTTCAAGCTCACCAGTTGCTCCTTAGAAACCCTATGCAATGTCACTATGGCTTAGAACTGACTCCATGACACTTAACAACAACAACAGCAATGAGAAAAGTAAGTGGGTTTTTTTGTTTTTGTTTTTGTTTTTAAGAATAATGATTGGCTTAATTGGACCCTGGTCTAGCTCTGTAGCATAAACTGGATTGCTAAGCACAATGTCAGGAGTTCAAACTCACCAATCGCTCTTGGAAACCCTATACACAGTCTCTATGAGTCAGAGCCAACTCAATGACATACAACAACATCATCAAATTGATTGAAAATGCTAATCTATTAAGGTTTATCTGCAATGAAGTTTTACATATATTCATCTCTGAAAATACTTTTTATAGATATACTGACAAACATTGATGTTAATCCAGTAATGCATGATTTTAATTGATTATATTCATCAATTAGAAAGTATTTATGGAATTCTATTAGATATTTCTTGCGATTAGAGCTCTTGAGTGGTGAAAATAATTAATGTATGTAGGTCCAATCAAAAACTTTGGGGTTCAAGTCCACCCAGACGTGCCTCCCAATCTACATTTGAAAAAACAATAATTGGAAACTTTATGAAGTACAGTTCTACTCTGACACGTGGGGTTGCCATAGATTGGAATTGACTCAATGGCAGCTAGTGCTGTGTGTATCTCTTGATACTCACTTTTAAATGTGTTATTATATCATAGATTATTCACTTCCAATTGAAGATTAGATGAGATCTCCTCAATTGCTCAGTTAAATGGATTTTGAAAACTGAAAATTTCTTTTGAGACTGCATTATCTATGCTGTTAGAATGCAATAAATACATAAATAAAATTCACTGCACATTTGTGTGAGGATATACATCTCATTTCTTGTTTAAATGTTTGAGAGTAAGAAAATTATATAAAGGAATTTAGCAAGTAGTCACTTTTCTATTTTTTTTGGAAAGTTTGAGAAATATTAGTGTTAATTCACTTTTTAAATTGGTAGAATTCTTTACCAAAAGAGAAACAAAAAAAGGAAGACCACATACTGGGGGAAAATTTTGCAATGACATATCAGAAAAGGGACTAATCTCTAAAATCTATAGGAAACTACAACACTCCTACAAGAAAAAGTTGAATAACCTAGTTAAGATACTTCTTGAAAGACACCAGGTTGGGGTGCAGGGAGTAGAAGGGGAAAAACAGACTGTTTGGTTGTTGGAATATCAAGCAAGCTGTTTGCCTTGCAGCCATCAAGGCAAGAAAAGTCAGTCCATCAAGGTAAACCCTTTTCTAAGACCAAAACTCAAAGGAACACCTAAACAGTCTTGTATGCTGGCCGGTGACTGCCCAGGTCGACATGTGAGTAAAAGTGGGGGAAATGCAGCAATGGAGACCTGGGCTGAGTTTGTCCATGTTCCACAGACACCTGATAATTTCAAAATGGGAGAGAGAAGAGGAAGGGCTGGCTGCTTCGAAGTTGAGGGAGATGTGTGAACTCCAGAGCCCATAGACACTGACCGAGCCACTGAGGGCTAGAATGTAGAGTGCAGCAGCCAGCTGGTTTGAAGTGGAAGGAGCTGTACAAGAACTCCCAAATTTGCAGGTAGTATCCATTCGAACTAACTTGGATGACTTGCTGACCAGAACTCAATCAGATGATGATGATAAAGAAGTATGATACCGGGAGCAAGCGTAAGTTGCTACAACTTGATGAACTAGGACGTTGCTTATAGATGTAGTTGCCACAAATTCCAACCAAAAAGGAAGAATTCTTTATATCAAGGATCAAGCTTGTTTCCTCAGTGCACTGGATTGATAGGGAAGAGTAGCACAGACTTTGGCTAGCAAAAATGGGGGACTATAAAAGTACAAAGTGGCTGGCTTACAAGCTTTCATGAGGGTGCTTAGTGTCA
>NW_006409024.1:534801-535804 GCF_000296735.1 Chrysochloris asiatica | reverse complement strand
TTTTTTTTTTTTCTTGCTAACTCAAATGTTGTTTTTGTTATTGATATTGTGATAGTTAAGGTTTTGTGTGAATTTTGCTGGGGCTGGATTCTCAGTGTAGTAATCACTTCCATGGTGAGATCTAATCACTTCCATGATGTTATCAACTCTGACTTGATACAATTATTCTTGTGTTGTACTTCCTCACTTCTGTGATGTTAAATGGGAACATCATGACTCCATAGAAGAAGCACTGGACTGGTAACAGCAAGGTCAGAGGTTCGAGTCCACCAGCTCCTGTGAAGGAGAAAGATGAGGCTTTCTGCTCCCACAAAGATTTACAGCTTCAGAAACCCCATACAGGCTCACTATACAGAACCTACTCAACTGCACTTAACAACAGCAAAGATATTAATGAGACTAGATGCAATCTACAGGATGCTACTATATTTTGAGTTAATATCTTTTGAGATTTAAAAGAGATTAAACAGACAAGCAGAGCTCAGAGGAATTTTCTACCAACAAGAAAGAAGATCTGGGGGTAAAGTGTGTCCTTTGGACCTGAACCTATATCCAGACGAAGATTGATTCCAAGATACATATAGGTATCCAAGGAATGCTCAGTCTACAGATGCTGACTGTGAATTCAGAAAGCACTAGACTGCGAACCACAAGATTGGCAGTTCAAAACCACCAGCTGCTCCACCAAAACCCTATACAGCCATGAGCCTCCTAAACTGAGGGAATAATTTTGTTTCTAAAACTATCCATGTAGTTATCTATAGCAGCACTCAATAACTAAGACAGATAAACTCAGATTTTCTGTTACTTCTTGAGTAATTTTGGTAATTTATGTGTTTATCGCGTGATATCTCAAGTGAGTAAAGTTTTGCTACAGGTAATATAGAAATGGCTACAATCATACATTGGCAGAGAACTTCCAGAGGTTCAAGCTGGATTCAGAAGAGGCCATGGAACAAGAGATATCATTGCTGATGTCCGATGAATCTTGGCTGAAAGCAGA
>NW_006409024.1:530360-531755 GCF_000296735.1 Chrysochloris asiatica | reverse complement strand
TTCTGCTGTGCATGGGGTCACTATGAGTCGGTTCCGACTCGATGGCACCTGACAACAACAACAACAACAATAAATTTTTAGGCACATCTAATTTGTAACTATTATATGTCTTTGATGGATTGGTCCTTTGGCATCATTAAATATCCTTCTTTGTCCATGGTAATGATCTTTCTCTAAAAGACTGATGTTACTATAACCACATCAATTCTTTTTGGGTTACTTTTGTATAGGAGGCATTCACTCATTTATACCAAGAAATTTGGAAGACAACTACCTGACCAACCAATAGGAAGATATACCAAATTGAACCTATTACAAAGAAAGATAACTCAATAGAATGTGAAAATCATCAATATTATTAGTATATTGTTGTTCCTCAATTTCTGTCTTACAGTCATCTTTTCTGTTATATAGATATTTTCTATTACACTCTTAGTCCTCTTATTTTTTATTTTACCATACATTTTAAAAATTGTTTCTCAGAGGTGTCCTGAGGATTACAATCAACACTCTAAATTATTACAATCTAGGTTGAATTGATACTAACTTGATTTCAATATTATAAAGCTTTTATCCTTGATATTTAAAATAATGGTAACATAGCTTCCAGTATCACATCAACATGCAAGCCACCATAGTTTAAAAAACTAACAGACTCAGGTTTCAGCTGAACTTCCAGACTAACACTGGAAGGATAGGTGGGCTACTTTCAAATGTTCAGCCACTGAAAACCTGATGACTATCAGTGAAACACTTTCAGATAACATGAGAATATTAGATATTGAAACATGATGCAAAGCACCAGAATATTTTCAGTAGTTGAACCCCTCAGGTTGAAAGGCACTCAAAATATGACGGGGGAAGAGCTTCCTCCTCAAAGTTGAATTGACCATGATGATGCTTATGGATTAAAGCTTTAGGGACCTTCATTTGCTGATGGGGCACAACTCAAAATGAAAAGAAACAGCTACAAACATCAATTAGTAATTGGAAGATGGAATGCATGAAGTATGAATCTAAGAAGATTGGGAGTTGTCAAAAATGAAATGGAATTCACAAACATTGATAATCTAGGAATTAGTGAGCTGAGATGAACTGATATTGGTCATTTTGAACCTGAAAATCACATGGTTCACTATGTCAGGAATGACAAATTAAAGAAGAATGGTGTCACATTGACCATAAAACAGAACATTTCAAAATCTGTCTTCAACCTTTGTTTATGTATGCAGTTGCTCAACATTATAATCGAAATGGAAGGAATCTTCATCTCAAGGATCAAATTTGTGTCCTCAATGCAGTGGGTTGATAAGGATGGGTAACTTATACATTGGCAATCAAAACTGCGGAGCTATAGAGGCACGCTTATTCAAATTTATGCACCAACCACTAAAT
>NW_006409024.1:527668-529050 GCF_000296735.1 Chrysochloris asiatica | reverse complement strand
TAGCTAAATGTAATTTTTAATCCCTAAATATGATTATAGAAAAGCATATGATTATAGAATAGCCTATTTAAAAACTTTCATAATAAAATCAAGAAAAAATCAAAATGAACTATTCATAAAAGGAAAAATACAGAAACTTCAGGGTCCTCGCATGAGAAGTTTCCTCGGGGCCTTGCCTTCCAAGGAGAGACTCATTGTGGCCTTGCTTAACTATGAGTCCTTCATGCATAGGGTCCCCCACTGTTCAGTTCCTTGCTGGTATGGCCCTCGCCAGATTTGATACATTAAACACTAAAGACTGAATATGAGAAGAATGGTGGGATGATATCAAGAACATCATACAGGAAGAAAGTAAAAAGTCACTAAGAAAACAAGAACAAAGGAAAAGGTCAAAATGGATGTCAGAAGAGACACTGAAACTTGTTCTCCAGCATAGAGATGCCAAAGCAAATGGAAGAAATTAGGACTTGTAAGAGCAGAACAGAAATTTTCAAAGGTCAGCTCGAGAAGACAAAGTCAAATATTATAATGAAATATGCAAAGATCTGGAGTCAGAAAACCAAAAGGGATGAACACGCTCAGCATTTCTCAAGATGGGGGAATTGAAGAAAAAATTCAAACCTTGACTTTTGTTATTGAAGGAGTCTCTGGGTAAATTATTGAATGATGCAGAAAGCATCAAAAGATGATGTAAGGTATACACAGAGTCACTGTACCAAAAGTAAATGGTTGATGTTCATCTGTTTCAAGAGGTAACATATGATTAAGAACCAATGATACTGAAAGAGGAAGTCCAAGGTGCACTGAAGGAATTGGCAATGAATAAGGCACCAGGAATTGATGGAATACAAATAGAAATCTTTCAAGAAAGTGGGGCAGCACTGGAGGTACTCACTCATCTATGCCAAGAAATTTGGAAGACAACTATCTGGTCAACTGATTGGAAAAGATCCATATTTGTGCCCATTCCAAAGAGAGGTGACCCAATGGAATGAGGAAATCATCAGATAATATCTTTGATATCCCATGTGAATAAAGTTTTACTAAAGGTTATACAAGGAGCTCTGGTAGCATAGTGGTTATGAATCAGGCTGTGAACCACAAAGTCAGCAGTTCGAAACTACCAGCTGTTCCGCAAGAGAAAGATGAGGCTTTCTGCTCCTGTAAAGATTTATAGCCTCGGAAACCCTGTACAGGGTCACTATGAGTCAGAACCGACTCCATGGCACATAACAACAACAACAAAGGTAATACAGAAATGGCTACAACCATACATTGACAGAGAACTTCCAAAGGTTCAAACCAGATTTAAAAGAGCACATGGAACAAGAGCTATCATTGCTGATGTCTGATTGATCTTGGCTGAAAGCAGAAAATATCAG
>NW_006409024.1:519805-526873 GCF_000296735.1 Chrysochloris asiatica | reverse complement strand
TTTTGAGTTATGGTGTTGGTGGAGAATATTGAAAGTGCCATGGACTGCCAAAAGAAGTAGCAGATCTGTTTTGGAAGAAGTGCAGCCAGAGTGCTCCTTGGAGGCTAGGACATATTTTAAGGAGGGACCAGTTGCTGGAGAAGGATATCATGTTTGATAAAGTGGAGGGTCAAATAAAAAGAGGAAGACTCCCAGTGAAATGGATTGGGAAAGTGGCAGCCTCAATGTGCGGCTCAAACATGGCAACAATGGAGAGGTTTGTCCAGGACCATGCAGTGTTTCATTCTGTTGTGCATAGGGTCACTTTGAGTCAGTACAGACTTGATGGTAGCTAACAACAACAACAACAGCAAACTATAGTGTTTATTTTCTCCTTTTACTTTGTAGTTGTCCTTGTATACAAATTGTTATCTCTGGTTCCCTATTTTCAGTCTTGCAGGTTTATTTTACTTTGAATATCTAGGTTGGTTTCTCAGTGATGTTGTCATTTTTGTCTGTTGCCAGATGAGTGTAATCTAGAATGTGTGTTCAGTTCTCTGTTCACTGTTCATGCAGAACACTTGAGGTTTCCTTGGACTGGTGTGTGCTGTCATCTATTTTTGATCAAGTGCTGTAGGAGCAGCTTGTAGCCTCAATCAGAGAGGCTGCAGGAGGTGTGGGTGTGGCTAGGCAGTATGAGCATGGTTGTTGTTTCCCTCCAGGTGGGCCAAATAAGTAAAAAGAACCCCCCCCCAACCCCTCAGGAAAACAAAAAATAAAAACAGAAAAAAAACAATAAATATAATTATAAAAATTAAAAAGCAGGAAAAATAAGAATGATAAAAACAACAAGATCAAGAAAAGAAAAAGAGAAATTTTTAAAATGGGTCAAACACTGTGGAAAACATTGTGGTGCCTCTGCAGAAAGTTGAAAACAGAAACACTGTATAACACAGAAGTCCCTCTACTTTGTATATATTCACAAGAAATAAGAGCCCGGAAACAAGTAGATATGTGCACATCAATGTCCATCAGAGCACTATTCACAATAGCAAATGATGGAAACAGTCTAAATGTCCAGCAATGGAAGAATGAATAACTAAACTTTGGTACATACACATAATGGAATACCATACCACGTTGAATAATAATGATGGATTAGCTACAATTGAGCCCTTATTTTTTCAGCTGTTTTATCAATCCATTTAACTGACAGTTTCCCTTGGTTTCACTGATCTATTTTACTAACCATAGCATCCTTTTCTAGGTGTTTGTCTTTCCTAATGACTTGCCAAAAGTAAGTGGGCTGAATTCTTACTCTTTACTTCTAAGAAGCATTCTGATTGCATCTATTTCAAGACTGATTTGTTCATTTTTTCTGACACTTCACGGGATATTCAGTATTCTTTAGCAATACCACAGTTTGAATACATCAATTCTTCTGTGTTCTTTTTCAAAAGGTTTTAATAGTGTGTTTATGTGTGTGAGCACATGTGTGTGTAGGGGATAAATTTATTAGATTTGGGTCTTGAAAACAATACTCTGGCTTTAGTGTGGAGAAAAGAAAGAAGATAATTTAATTGATGTGATTAATTCAATTAGTAAACTATAGATAGTCTGAATGAGAGGCAAAGTGACAACAGCTTACAGGGGGTTGGTGGCATACACACAACATGATAAATCATATGGCATATCAGGCAAAATGGCATAGGAGCTATCAGACACCAAGAAATTCACATAAAGTTCTGAATATAGTATTTCACCTAAAAATTTGGCTAGCATAGCATGTGACTCTTTGATAGTTTAGGTGGTACTTAAGAAACTTAAAAATGAAAAGCTGCTTTTTTACTGCCTGAATCTGTTTTAAAAATTAAACATCCTATTTAGTTTTTCTCTTGTCACAGGCTACCTTTTTAAAGACATTTCTTTACCAGAAATTCCTTGTTTCAGAAGTGAGTAATCTGCTGTTCAGCGAGTCCTTTCTAGCAGTATTATCTAGTTGTTGTTGTTGTTGTTAAGTGCCACTAGGTCAATTCCAATCCATAGTGACCCTGTATAGAATTTCCAAGGAGAAGCTGGTGAGCTCGAACCACCGACCTTGCAGTTCAAGTGACTTTGCAGTCTGACGCATTAGCCCACAGCACCACACCAGAACTCCACAGCATCTTAGCTGCACATATTTAGGTAATCACATGCCTTGGAAACAGATGTCTACGATTATATGAAATGTTGATATTTTCTTAGTTTGAACCTTGACAGCCTCTCCTCTGGGCACCTGTAGGGTTCTAGGGAATATCATAGGGAATAAACCATCCATGTGGTTTCATAAGTAGAGTTTATTAAAGTTACAAGACTTATTTTATTCTTACAGCTATTATTTCTATATTTAAAAAAATTTCCAATTCATTATTCCATTAAATGGGTCCCTTCTAAATACATGATTACTGTAGAAATATGTATGCATGGTTGAGTCAACAACAGTTAGCAAAAGCAGAAACAGAGATAATGATTTGTTGCAGACACTTGATAGTATTAATGCTCATAAATCAATAGTTGAGCATAGACCCATGACAGCAAACTCTGTGACACAAAGGAATCCATCTTTCATTGACTTTTCTAAATTCCACCCAATTCTAATGCCTCTTCCCTTGGAATGAGTGAGTTTGGTGATGACCTGTGTATTAGTGAATCTTGTCTTACAAGTTGCTTAAAGTTTGAGTGTTGACAGAATATAGCCAGAGGATTATTACACAGGCAACTTGCATAGGTTCAGGTAGAATGACAGATCTATACAGAGTTGACCAAGTTAAAAAAAAAAAAAAGGCAGAAGACATTCAGGCAGCCAACAAATTTATAAGAAATGTTCGCAGTTATTAGCCATTATTGTTGTTAGGTGCCTTCAAGTCAGTACCAACTCATAGCGTCCTAAAACACAGCAGAATGAAACACTGCCCGATCCTGGGCCAACCTCTCTATTGTTGCCACACTTGAGACCATTGATGCTGCCACTTTGAAATCCATGTTGCTGGGAGTCTTCCTCTTTTTCTCTGACCCTCCACCCTACCAAACATGATATTCTTCTCTAGTGACTGGTCCCTCTTGGCAATATGTCCAAAGTATGAGAGATGAAGTTTGGCCATCCTGGCCTCCAAGGAGCACTCTTATTGCACTTCTTCCAACACAGATCTGTTTGTTCTTTTTTGCAGCCCAGGGCACTTTCAATGTTTTCCTCCAACATCATAACTCAAAAGCATCAATTTTTCTACGGTCTTCCTTAATCACTGTCCAGCTTTTGCTTGCATATGAAAAGTTATTGAAAATACCATGGCTTGGATCAGGCACACGATAGTCCTCAAGCTGATATCTTTGCTCTTCGACACTTTTAAAAAGGTCTTGTGCAGCAGATTTGCCTAATGCAATACATAATTTGGTTTCTTGACTGCTGCTTCCATGAGTGTTGATAGCTGATCCAAGAAAAATGAAGTTCTTGACAATTTTCTCAACATTCAACGTTGATAAGAATGTTGTTTATCGATCCAGTGGTAAAGATTTCTGTTTTCTTTACATTGAGATGCAATCCATACCAAAGGCTGTGCTCTTTGATCTTCATCAATAAATATTTTAAGTCTTCTTCACTTTCAGAAAGCATGGTTGTATAATCTGCATATCGCAGGTTGTTAATGAGTCTTCCTCCAATCCTAATGCCAAGTTTTTCTTTATATAACCCAGCTTCTTGGATCATTTGCTCAGGATACAGGTTGAATAAGTATGGTGAAAAAATACAATTCTGTCACACACCTTTATTAATTTTAAACCATTCAGTGTTCCCATGTTCTGTTCCAACAATTGCCTCTTGGTCCGTGTACAGGTTCCTCATAAGCACAATTAAGTGTTCTGGAATACTCATACTTCACAATGTTGTCCATAGCTTGTCATGATCCACACAATTGAAAGCCTTTGTGCAGTCAACAAAGCACAGGTAAACATCTTTCTGATATTCTCTGTTTTCAGCCAAGATCCATTGAACATCAGCAATGATATCCCTCATTCCACGTCCTCTTCTGAATTTAGCTTGAACCTTTGGAAGTTCTCTGTCAATGTATACTTGTAGCCATTTCTGTATCACTTTTAGCAAAACTTAACTCTAGTGGGATATCAAAGATATTGTCCAATGATTTCCACATTCCGTTGGGTCACCGCTCTTTGGAATGGGCACAAACATGGATCTCTTCCAATCAGTTGGCCAGATATTGTCTTTCAAATTTCTTGGCATAGATGAGTGAGTGCCTCCTGTGCCTCTTCACTTTCTTGAAAGATTTAAATTTTTATTCCATCAATTCTTGGTGCCTTGTTCATTGCCAATTCCTTCAATGCACTTTGGACTTTTTCCTTCAGTATCATATGCTACCTCTTGTAATGGTTGAACATCAACAATTTAATTTTGGTACAGTGACTTTGTGTATTCCTTCCATCATTGTTTGATGCTTTCTGCATCAAATTTTCCCAGAGAATCCTTCAATAATGAAAGTCAAGCCTTGAATTTTTTCTTGCATTCCCCCAGCTTGAGAAATGCTGAGCATGTTCTTCCTTTTTGTTTTTCTGATTCCAGATCTTTGCACATTTTGTTGTAATATTTGACTTCATCTTCTCAAGCTGATCTTTGAAATATTCTGTTCAGATCTTATACCTCCTCATTTCTTCCATTTGCTTTAGCATCTCGACACTGCCAAGCAAGTTGCATTGTCTCTTCTGACATCCATTTTGACCTTTTCCATCTTTCTTGTCTTCTTAAGGACTTTTTGAGTTCTACCTGTATGATGTTCTTTATGTCATCCCACAACTCTTCTGGTCTTCGGTCTTTAGTGTTCAATGTATGCATACTAATAAAAATAACAATGAGACGTCATCTCCTTTCAGCATCAATAACAAAGTTCAAAAGACAGAAAACAACAATGCTAAAGAGGGTGTGGAGAGACACTACTATACCCAATAGGATTGTAAAAGTGTGCAATCATGATGGAAAATGGTATGACAATTTCTTAAAATTCCTGAAATAAAAATACCATGTTGTTGTTGTTAGGTACTGTCAATAGCATATGATCCAGAAATCGCTCTACTAAGTATAAATCTTATATAAATTAATATCATGACATTAATATATTTTGCATGTGTACCCATGCTCATTGCAACATTAACCACAATAGCAAAAAGATGGAAACAACCTAAGTGCCCATCAAAGGATGAATAGATAAACAAACAAAGGTACTAACACACAATGGAATATTACACATTATTAAAAAGTATTGATAAATTTGTAAAACATCTCATGACATGGATGAAACTGGAGGACATTATGCTGAGTGAAATTATTAAATCACAAAAGGACAAATATTGTGTGAGAAAACTATTATAAAAAGTAAAGAAATGGTTTAAACTCACAGAAAAAAATGTCATTCTTTGAAGGTTATCGGAGTGGTAAAGGAAGGGAGGGTAAATCACTAACTTTGAAGTTGTGGTTGTTAACAGCTATCTAGTCAGTTCTGATTCACAGGACCCTGTATATCATTTGCAAAATTCTGTATCATCTTGGGCACAGGAAATCTCATCTTACTCTTACAGAGTGGCTGGTGGACTTGAAACACTGACTTTGTGGTTCACAGTCCAATGATTACTGTATGGAGCCAGAATATACAATAAGTGAGGTGATAGGGGTATCAGCACAAAATGATGAAGTCAAAAGAAGACAGAAGTCAAAAGAAGACAAGAATAAAGGTAACAAAGATGAGTGTTGCTGAATACACAGTCTAGCAATAACAGTAGTAACAGTAATCTATGAATGGACACATAGATATGTTACTCAGGCTGAACAGAGGAGGGAAGGCAAATGGAACTGTAGGTACCTGTAGGTTTGACAAAGGATATTGCTACATGTACTGCAAATATATCCATGAATATATAAGGAGCTTTGGAGGTTCTGCAGGATCAGCATTGTATTGCTAACCACAAGGTTCAAGCTCACCAGCCACTCTGCATGAGAAAATGAGTTTATCTGCTCCTATAAAGATTTACAGTATCAGAAACGCTATATAAAATCACCATGAATCAGAATTGACTCAGTGTCAATGGATTTGGGTTTTAAAACATCAAATCAAAACCAAACCCACAGAGTTCCAGTTTTAGTGGCAGCAGACACAGCTAGGTAGGAAAAGCTCCATGGTGGAGGTATTGAAAACCCAGAGAAGCTGTGCTCAAGGAACATCACCAGAGCTCTGGATCTAGCATAAGGTGCAGGGCATCAGTTTCCTGCACACACAAGTGGAAAAATCACAATATAAAGGAAAATACTGTGAGTTAGGAATTGCTCAAGATGGAACTTCTTCTGTGGCCACCCCGCCCAGGCAGTGTTCAGAGGGTGGGTCTACAGCCAGACCAGCACAGGGAACTGGCGCTAAAAGTGGTGCAGTGACATTTGCAAAAGGAGGTGTGGAGATTCCACACATTTTTTCCTCCTCTTCACTGCTGCACCTTCTTTGCACAGCTCAGATGCCTTCAGGCAGGTGGGTGCACACCTCCAAAGAAAAAGTCTAGTGCTGATCCACAGTTCTCCCATATCACAGAGAGAAAGAGCTTGGCAGCTGCTTATGACATCAGCCACGTGGTTGCAGCCCTAAATTTAACTTGTGCAGGACCCTTCACTACAATCTATCTAGCAAGAAAAAAGCAGGCCCATCAGGCCTGACAGACAAACCATATGAACAATCTGTAAAACCCCAACATAAAAGGATGCAGCTATCTCTACAATTATGCTGTGCACACACAAATACCTAACTTACCTTCAGAGACAAAAATAGTAGACAATCTTTCTCCCATTAACTTCTCAATATCTTTCTGCACATTTTTATGGTGGTGACTAGAGGAAGGGCCTGAGTGAGCAGACACCCCCACCCACTGCTGGAGGCTTTTACAGTGGACACACACTGCCTGTGTAGCAAGGTGACTGGACAGTTGGCCACAGTTTTATTTTTGATTCAAAGTGGTGGTTTTTTGCCTCTGCTTTTATATTGCTTCTGCTTTTGGTCCTTTTTTTTT
>NW_006409024.1:513630-517610 GCF_000296735.1 Chrysochloris asiatica | reverse complement strand
GCATATATCTTTTTCTTGTGGGTAAATACCGAGTAGAGGGATTGCTGGATCATAAGATATTCCTATTTTCTGCTTTTGGTCCTTTTGGTCATACATTTTCCTGGAGGTGGGAACTTTTTCTCCCTACGTTACCCAAGAAGAACTGGCAATCATGGCAATATAGCCAAGCTATAAGCATACCTCATAATATTCCACCACTGAGACAAGAGCCAATAACAGCGGCTAAGCATTACATGCAAAAAGGAAAGCCTATATCCTGATTATATCCACCAGGAGATACCCACTAAGCTTAATAATAAAGCAACAAACATCCATTTAAGCTTTAAAAAACTCACATAATTACTGGAAATGACGAACAAAAAACAACAAAAGATATCAAAACATGTCCAAAACCAGAAAATAGTACCCGAGACAAATGAGCTGGAGACAGATAAGGCTCCCCAGAAGAGGAAGAGCAGGCTTTAGATTTGCCTGAGAAGGAATTCAGAATAATGATATGGAAACAAATTCAAATGCTTCGAAAAGGTGTGGAGTGAAATGAGGAAGAAGTCAGGAATGTGCTACAAGAGCAATCAAACAAGATTGATACAGCATTGGAAACAATTCAAAACCTGCAAAAAGAGGTCCAGATGATTAGTAATAAAATATCAGAAATGAACAATACACTGAAAGAGGAAAGGAGCAGAATAGAAGAGACAGAAGCCAGAACTAGTGAGGTGGAAAACAAATCTCTCAATACTGCTAAGATAGAAGAGCAAGCATAAAAAGGAATAAAAAATCTGAAGAGAGTCTAAGATTCATGCTGGATAACATGAAGAACAGGAAGAATCAGAGAAGTCCACAGAGATGATAGTTGAAGAGCTTCTGGAAAGTAATTTCCCTAACATCTTGCAAGATGAGAAAATAAATATTCAAAAAGCCAAATGTACCCCAGGAAGGATAGACCCTAAAAGAAAGTCACCAAGGCATATAATAATGAAGCTCTCCAAAATTAATGACAAAGAGAGAATAATACAAGTGGCCAGGGAAAAGAGAAGTGTTACTTACAAAGGCAAGCATTTCAGATTAAGCTCTGACTTCTCAGCAGAAACCATGCAGGCAAGAAGGCAGTGGGGAGATATATACAAAACCTTAAAAGAAAAAAAACTGCCAACCAAAAATCATCTATCTAGCAAAACTGTCAAGCAAATATTATGGTGCAATCAAAACATTCCAGGATAAACAGAATCTAAAAGATTTTGTCAAAACCAATCCAGCATTTCAAAACATCCTAAAGAGAATTCTTTGGACTGAAAACCAAAAAGAACAGACAACAACCAGAGATTGACAGGCATGGCAACACCACCTGGAACTCAGTTGACAGATAGCAGAGTTCAGAACAGAACAAAACTACAACACCAAATTCAAAAGAGCTGGGAGTTCAACCAAAGAGCAAAATAATATCAATGTCAAAGAAGGGATAAATATAGGAACAGAGATCCAAGTGGTGAGGATGTCATGTAGATTATAGGATACAATAGATTCTCTTAAATGGAGAGAAAAGTTAATAGACAATAAGTTAACCCCAAAGAACGTTAATACTTCACAACTTACCATGACAATGAACCTCCAAGCAGAACAAGCAAACATGAAAACTAAGAAGAAACCGACAAGAAATAGCATTAAAAAAACAAAAACTCAGCACAAGAAGGCATGCAGAACAAAGGAACGAACAGCACTACCAAAAAATTAATTTAATAGCAGCAATTAATTCATACCTATCAATAATTACATTGAATGTCAATGAATTGAATGCACCAGTGAAGAGACAGAGTGGCAGATTCAATAAGAAAACAAGACCCTTCAATATGCTGCCTGCAAGAGACATACCTTACACACAAAGACAAAAACAGACTAAAAGTTAAAGGACAGAAAAAAAATACCGAGCTAACTACAACAATAAACAAGCAGGAATGACAATTTTAATCTCTGATAAAGTAAACTTTAAGACAAAAACCAGCATAAGAGATAAAGGATACTATCTCATGATCAAAGGGTCAATTGAGCAAGATGACATAACCATAATAAATATCTATGCTCCCAATGAAAAAGCACCAAGATATATGAAGTAAACCTTAAGAGAATTAAAGAAAGGAATAGATAAATCTACAATTATAGTGGGAGATTTTAATACGCCACTTTCGAAAAGGAATACAACAACCAGAAAGAAACTCGACAAAGTTACAGAGGAATTAAATAGCACAATCAACCAACTTGGACTCATAGACGTGTACAGAACATTCAACCCAATGACAGCGCAATATACTTTCTTCTTCAGTACACTTGGAACATTCTCTAGAATTGATCATGTGTTAGGTCATAAATTTACAAACATCAAAATACTACAGAGCATCTTTTCAGACCACAATTATATCCCTCATGAACATAAATGCAAAAATTCCCAAAAACTCCTAGCCAACAGAATCCAGCAGCACATTGAAAGTTGATGGCTTGGCTGTACCCACTTTCTAGGTTAGCATATATTGGTTTGGAAATCAGATGAACCAACATTTAAAAACATAGAACAGTTATATTTTTATGGCTGCTATAATATTGTCCACTATTTAAAAGAAGAAGTCCTGATATGGTGCTGTGGGTTAACACGCTGGACTGCCAAGTCATCTTGAACTGCAAGGTCAGTAGTTCAAGTTCACCAGCCACTCCTCAGAAACCCTATATAGGGTAGCTATAAATCAGAACCAATTCTATGGCACTTAATAACAACAACAGCATTTAAAAGAAAAAATCATTATGTTCCTAAATATTAAGTTAAAATTTTTATTGATTCCTGACTCTAGAAAAAAAACATAATTTTAGGAATACATATACGATTGAAGAAAAATGTTTTATTATTAATATAGTTATTTCTACTATTTGCACCAAAGTAACCTTTAGATTTATTCACCCTGATCATTTTATTCAGTGTGCATCATCATGTATTTTTGTTTAAAGGAAGCATCCTTTTCCATGTCAGAAAAGACAAAAACACTACAGATAAAAATTCAGCTCTGAAAATAGAAGGACCATAGCTTGCAAAACTATTAAACAATTCTGATTATACCAGGGTAATTAAAAAAGTATTGCTACAAAATTATATACCTTTATTAAAAAAAAAAAAAAAGATGACAATGTGAAGCTTTTGTTTCTTGACATATCCTCCTTCTGTCTATGTATTTCTGAAGGCAGTTTTTCCATCTCTTTAACCCAACTCCAGAGTCCTGGTGTGGCCCTGTGGGTTAATGTGCTGAACTACAAGGTCAGTTTGAACCTCAGAGTCAGCAGTTCAAGCTTACCAGACATTCCTCAGAAACCCTATACAGGTTGTCTATGAGTCAGAACTGACGCAACAGCACTTAACAACAACAATAACCCTACCCCAGAAGAATTCTACCAAAACAAAACAGCATGGCAGTTTGGCCATCCTCAAAAGACTCAAACCATGTTCTTTTTAAATGTCTTTTATGTTTAGGGAACAAAAATAAGTCTGAAGGGGCAAGATCAGGGCTATAGGTGCATGGGGTAAGGTTTCCCAAGAAAATTCTTGTAGTAAAGACCTTGCTACCCTTGAATGAATAGGTACATTGTCACGATGAAAAAGAAATTGTAGGCACAACTTTCCTGGTCTTTTTCTCACCACTGTAGTTTTCAACCTACTAAAACTACTTTATTTTAAGATCCAGTGATTGTCCTCTGTCCTTTGAGAAAAATCTTTCAAGATGACTCTTTTGGAATCTCAAAACAGTTACCATAAACTTCTGAGCTGACCTTTCTGCCTTGAATTTCACTGGCCCATTAGATCCACTTGGAAGCCACCACTGTTTTGATTGGACAATTTGTGTTGAAGACACCATAACAAAAATAAGGTAAATGTATTACTGAGAGAACTTGTCTCCAGCCATCCACTGATTATACATACATGTTTACACACATTTTGTTTGGCA
>NW_006409024.1:503784-513347 GCF_000296735.1 Chrysochloris asiatica | reverse complement strand
AGGAAGGAAGGAAGGAAGGAAGGAAGGAAGGAAGGAAAAGAAAGAAACACCCCACTGCCATCAAATCAAAGCCATTTCAACTCATAGCAACCCTATGCAAGGTTTCGTAAACTAAATCCTTATGGGAGTACCCAATTCATCTTTCTCTAACGGAGTAGCTGATGGGTTTAAAATTCCAATGTTATGATTAGCAGCCCAATGCCTAACTCACAGTTCCACCAGGGTGGAATAGAAATAAAGTTACTATTTTCTGTAGTAAATTTATTTTTTATAATTTTAAGTAGTATGCCTGTATAGGGGTCTTGATGTGCCACTGTATGGTAAGCACTGGACAGCTAACCACAAGATCAGTGGTTCAGATAACATCTCATGAGTCAGAACTAACTTGAAGACACTTAAGATGCTTGTATAATTGTTCAATGTTTCTCACAAAGATACTTTAAGCAGCAGTCAAGAAAACAAATGATGTATTGCATTAGGCGAATCTACTGCATAAGAACTCTTTCAAGTGTTCAAGAGCAAACATGTCAGTTTGAGGACTAAGGTGTACCTGATCCAGTCATAATATTCTCAATAACCTGATATGCATGTGAATGTTGGACAATTAATAAAGAATCCCGTAGAAGAATTGATTCATTTGAGTTATGGTGCTGGAGAAGAATATTAAGATTTCCATGGACCATCAAAAGAACAAACAAATCTGTGTTGGAAGAAATATAGTCAGAATGCTCCTTAGAAGCCAGAATGGTAAGATTTCATCCCTCATACTTCAGACATATTTTCAGGAGGGACCAGAAGAACATCATGATTGGCAAAGTAGAGGGTCAGTGAAATAGAGGAAGACCTCCAGTGTGATGGATTGACAGAGTGGCAGCAGCAATGGGCTCAAATGTAGCTATGACTGTAAGTTGGCATGCGATTGGGCAGTATTTTGTTCTGTTGTGCATAAGGTCACTAGGAGTTGGTACTGTAGCATAGTGGTTACGAATTGGGCTGTGAACTGCAAGGTCAGCAGTTCGAAACTACCAGCTGTTCCGTGGGAGAAAGATGAGGCTTTCTGCTCCCGTAAAGATTTACAGCCTCGGAAACCCTGTACAGGGTCGCTATGAGTCAGAAACTGACTCCACGGCACTTTACAACAACAACTAGTATATAATTAATAATTAAGTCAGACATTTGTTAAAAATATAAAAATGTCGATTTTCCTTTTTGAACCAGTGCTCAAAAATAATTGACAATAAATTTCTGAGAGAGTTCTATGTGTGTGCACATATGTGTTTGGGTGGAAAAGGAGAGTGACAGAAGCAGAAAGGAATGCATGATGTTGGAAACCCCATAGTTTTATGTAAGGTGGCCAAAAAACTACATTATGGAAAAATTCTGATTACAATGCTTATAGTGATTTAGAAATATGTCCAGGAACTGAAGGTGGGAATAATGGTGCATATATAATTTATATGTTCAGTGCCATCCATTTAACTGTCTCAGAGCTCTAGAAACTAGAAGTCTAAAATCAAGGAAGTCCTAAGATTAGTTTCCTAGCCTCTTTCCTAGTTGTTGTAATTTCACACAATCCTCAGCATACTCTAGTTTGCTGATGGTTCACATTAATCTCTGTCTTTAATATCACATGTCACATGGTGTTTTCTCCCGTGCCTCTTCTTGTAAAGACATGAGTCACTTTTTATTAAGACCCGCCATACTCCTGTAGGACCTCATCTTAATTACATCTTCATTGACTCTTTCCCCATAAGGTCACATTCTGCAGTTCTTGGAGGTAAGACTTCAACATAGTCAATACAAAGCAATAGGGAGCAAACGTTATTGAAATAGTTACATGAGGACTGGACTTGGTGGATCTGGTTTGCTTCTCCTCCTCTAAAAATGTGATTACTTTTTTTCTCTTATTTCTAAGATTCCTAATTTAGTATTCTTTCTATAGTATCTTATCTGCCTTTCCAGGTGTGGTGCTGTAGGACAAGATGGATTACTAACCACAAGGTTGGTGGTTCAAACCTACCAGCTGCTCCCTGAAAAACATATACAAGGTCACTATGAGAGTACTGACTTAGTGACACTTAAAAACAACAAATCTGCCTTTCATATTTTGAAAAGAGAACGTTAAAGACTATTTATTTGTTACTAAAAGTAAACTGTGTTTTATTGATGATTGCATGGACTATAAACAGGATATATTATTCAAATTATACTTACATTATAATGTAATGTATCTTCTTCTTTTTACTAATATGTTATTCTATGCTGTGGTATATCAAATACAGATTTGATGTTATTTTTGAACCTATGAAATATGGAGAGCTCAGACCTTGCTCTGGCCTGAAAAGTATAAACATTTATTCTTGGCATGAGAGGGATGATAAAAACTACCAAGGCATTCTTGATTCACATTACAAAGCCTTTCTTTTCTTTTTTTTTTTAAATTTTAAACATTTTTTTGTGAATTAAGGAGACCTGTTGTGGCGCTGCCAGTTAATGCACTGGACTGCAAGGTCGATTTGAATCATAAGGTTGGCAGTTCAAGTTCACCAGCCACTCCTCGGAAACCCTATACAAGGTCACTATGAGTCATAACTTAACAACAACATTGTGAATTGAGTGAAGGTTTACAGACAAGATCAGTTTTACATTCAACAAATTATACACTTTGTTTCAATACAATAATTGCAATCCCTTCTATGCAACAACAGTTATCCACTTCCTCCCTATGTTTCCTATTTCCTTTTCACCTTCCTTTTCATCCCTTCTCAACTTTGTCCTTAGATAATTGTTGACCTTTTGATCTTGAATGATTGACCATTCCATGGTGAGCATGCCTTACTAGTAGTGCTGTTGTGCCCTTATATGCCTATCTACTGCTTGGCTGAAAATTGGGCCACAAGGGTGAATTCCATTCCAGACTTGGTTGGGGGCAATAGTATGGGTTTCCTCCAGTTTCTTTTGGACCAATAAGCCCTCTTTTTTTATATAGTTTTGTGTTTTGTTCCACATTTTCTCCTGCTCTATCTGGGACCTATTAATGTGATCCTTTTCAGAGCACGATCTAGTTCTTCTGCTCTCAAAGTCATGATGACTGATGTTCACCTTCTCCATTGGTCTATTGGACATAATTGCAAGCATCTTCACTTTTCTTCACTCTTCTTTCTTCTGCACATGAAGAGACCAATATCTGCATCTTAGATGGCAGCTCATAAGCATTTAAGATCCCAGATGTTACTCACCAATGTAGGATGTGAAACATTGTCCATGTAGACGATGTTTTGCCAATTGATTATCGTGTCCCCAGAGACTATGACCCTGAGCTTCCAGACCCTGTAACTCATTGCCTTAAGATGTTTGATAATATCTAAGAAGTTGTCATCATTTTTCCCTTATGTGCACTACCACATTCATAGATGGGTTTGCAGCAAAGTTAAATTCCCATGTACAAATATCCTCTTTCAAATCCTATATAGTTGTGGATATACTACCATATTTCCCTTCCATACCCATTCATCCTGTGTATCTGTCCATGTACCTACCCTCAGAACACTGTTGTTCTAGGGTTGTGTATATATCACTCTATCCCATGTAGCCCTTACATACCTCCCTATGTCTTCATACATCTTCGTAAGTCTTCTGCCAACCTCCCTCTTCTTGTATATTGCCTTTCCCACCACCTGAGTTACAAATGCTCTCCATAAAAGTAGCAGAGAAAGAAAACAGTATTATTATTAAATACTCATTGAATCAGAATGCAATGTGCATTATAAGAAATGCATTAATGAGACAGAAATCACATCTTTCTACATAATCAATCAGATACAACTCATTATATGCATGTTCTCAAGATAAATGATAACTAATACTCAAGTAGGAGAACATTACAGCATTATTGGACACACACATGTTCTTGTTGTTAAGTGCCATCAAGTCAATCCCGACCCAAAGTGACCCTGTATAGGGTTTCCAAGGAGAAGCTGGTGAGCTTGAACCACCGACCTTGTAGTTCAAACAACTTTGCAATCTGACACGTTAGCCCACAGCGCCACACCAGGTCACACACAGAGTTCATCCTAAACTTGCCTGGAAATTGGGGTGATCATTTGGTTTTGCTAATGGCCTCTTTCCAAAAGAAAAATAACTTTCTCATATCTTCATGATTGGAGACTGTCCCTGGTTGGTGCAACTGATTAATGTTGCTGGAGCTCTGGTAGGTCAGTGGTTACGAATCGGGCTGCAAACCTCATGGGCAGCAGTTCGAAACTACCAGCTGTTCCATGGGACAAAGATGAGGCTTTCTGCTCGCGTAAAGATTTACAGCCTCGGAAACCCTGTACAGGGTTGCTATGAGTCGGAACCGACTCCACGGCACATAACAACAACAACAACCAATCAAAGGTTGGAGGTTTTCACCCACCCACAGGTGCCTCGGAGAAAAGCCCTGATTATCTACTGCTGGAAAAATAAGACATTGAAAACTCTGTGGAACACAGTCCTATTCTGATATGCATGAGGTCCCCATGAGTCAGAATCAGCTCAAGAACAACTTGTTTAAGGTCCCAGGCTGGCTCAAGTGGTTTGTGACCTAGTACTAACCTAAAGGTTGGTGGTCTGAATCCACCCATTGGCAGCACAAAAGAAAGGCCTTGTAGTCTGTTTCTGCAAAGATTATAGCTAAGAAAATCCGATGGAGCGGTTCTACTCGGTAATGCATGGGGTCACGATGAATCAGACTAGACTCAAGAGAAATGGATTTGATTTGTTTTTTTATGACAGAGGTAGGTTTGAAACTTGGAGCTAAGTGCCCACAAAAGTTGAACCTCCCCCCATCCTCCCATAGAAACTGGAAGATAGGGATTTTATCTTGTTGTTGTTGTTATGTGCTGTGGAGTTGGTTCCGACCCATACTGACCCTGTATGGGGTTTCCGAGGCTGTAAATCTTTACTGGAGCAGAAAACCTCATCTTTCTCCTATGGAACAGCTGGTAGTTTCAAACTGCTGATCATGAGATTAGCAGCCCAATTCGTACCACTACACTACCAGAGCTCCTTATCTTCTTAGATGGTTCCATTTCAGATAGATGCTCACAGATCCTTAAGAGAAAATAAATTCATGTGGGTTGTAAAACTGGCAAGAGACTTAGTTTGTCTTTAAAAGGACTCAAAGAAATCTTGAAAGAGCAAAGAAATAATTTACAATTGCCAGTTTTCTAAAGTAAATAATCTAAGAAAAGGGAAAAGGGGGTTATTTTTTTCTTTTTACACCAGAGAGAATTTCTTCTTTTTGATTTGTATTGGCCCTTGCAGCACTTAAAATGCCATCTGAGGTTTTACTTCAGTAACAAGAGATTTAGGAGCCTTTTAAAACTCCCAGGTTGTTTTATTTGTCACACAGAGTATTACATTCATTTTTAAATATGCTGCCCAAATTTAAAAGGACATTATACATGAAATCTAGATTTCCCTGCAGCTCAAAAAAAATCAGAAGGTTTTTGTACCAGTCAGCTGGAGTTAAGACTAAAAGATTAAAAAGTCAGTCCACTGTTATTTCAAAGTGACTTTATTTACTGTGAATGAGCTACACTATAACTATTATGACATAGAATCAGGGATGATGAAATTTCTAGATAGTAATAATAACTATCATTTATTGAGCACTTACCCTATGCCATGCTGTTTTAATTGCCTTCCCTACACCCTGTTGTTAAAGGATTCCTGTGGTCAAGGACACTTGACTGCAGGACAGACGAACTCCACAGCAGTTTATTAGTCAGTCACATACACTCAGCCCTGGGAAAGAAGACACTGCAAACCATGCAGGGACACACAAGTGTTGCAGGTGGGAGCAAAGTAACAACCAGGAGTTGTAGAAGACTGCCTTTGTGGTAGCCAGAGGGTGAGGAGCCCCTTGGTGGAGCTTGTACTTGGCTTGTTTGAATAATTCCACAGGCCAGCAGGAACTGAAGCCTACATATGATTCAAGGATAAGTAAGAAATGCATTGGATCCATTTGACAGAGTACTGTTTAATTAAGTGACCTTATTTGTAGGAGCAGAGTAGGGAGGGGAACTTGCAGTTCAGGCATTTGCAGCCCTCCCTGTTTCTGATGTCAAACCAGCACATAGGATTCACATTAATCATACAATTAAAACAATTAACACACTTTGTTATTGTTAAGTGCCATTTTAAAATGGAACTGACACTCCACTTTCAGACTGCTCTATCCACATACAAGAAATGCTTCTGACAACAGCAGAGATGGCAGAGGCAATGGCATAGAGAGAGAGAGAGCAGCTGTGGAGTCTAGGCTCATGGACTGAGTAAGGCTGTGTGCCTGCAGGCAGGAGGCTGGCTTGCAAAATGTGTCCTTTAGACATTTAAATGACAATATATTTCTGTGTGGTATGTGTACATAAAAAGGATAGAAGTAAATACTGTTAACTGATGGCGCAGAGGGGATTGTAATCATTGCAATGAAACAAAATATGATTTGTTGAATGTAAAACAGATGATATGCCTGTAAACTTTCCCTCAATTTACAATAAAAGCTTAAAAAAACAATACCTCTGATTTTAAGCTCTCACAGTGTACTCAACTACAAAATGAAAGTCTGGTGGCTCAAACACACCCGCAGGCTCTCGGAAGACAAGTATGGCAGTCTGCTTCCAAGAGATTGTTATTATGTGCCAGTGATCATAGTGACCCTGTGTAGGGTTTCCAGAAAATGACTGGTGTCTTTGTACTGCTGACCTTTCAGCTAGTAGTCCAGTGCTTATCCTACAGTGCCACACCAGTACTCTTACCTAAATTTAACATATTATTGTTAGTTGCCATTGGTATCAATTCAGATTCATAGAGACCTCATAGAAGAACTGCTCCGTAGGGTTTTCAAAGAGGAGTCCTGGTGT
The DNA here is from genome assembly GCF_000296735.1 of Chrysochloris asiatica. NCBI lineage: Eukaryota > Metazoa > Chordata > Mammalia > Afrosoricida > Chrysochloridae > Chrysochloris > Chrysochloris asiatica. The sequence goes on along the minus strand of NW_006409024.1, from coordinate 506,439 downwards.
GGCACTGTAGGATAAACACTAGACTGCTAACTGAAAGTTTGGCAGTTCAAACCCACCAGCCACTTCTAGAAAACCCTACACAGGGTGGCTATGAGTTGACAGCACATAACAACAGACTAACCGACTGGTCTTCCATGAACTTGAGGGTGTGCTGGAACCACCAACCTTTCATTTAGTAGTTGAGTACTATATCAGAGGTGCTTCTAGTGTGTAAATACAGGAGTCTGAAAGCAGAGCATTTTAAAGTTTTGTTTTGTTTTTTTTTTTATCAGTCTAGACTCCTTGTTGGATTTTATATGTGGCCTCAGTACTTAGCTAACCACATACCCTAAAGAAGATATCCCTTTCCTCTGAGCTCTGCTAGGTTCAGGATATCACAGTCAATTTCCACTAAGGTCAAACAGATTTCTCAAGGGTCTTGATGCACAGCACAATTGATAAATCTTTACAATGGACCCCTAGAAACAGAAATTATTGACGAAGCAATTTTACTAACAAGTTAACCAGAAACACCTGTCCTGCCAACATTCAGTGACCATCTGTAATAAGTTGAAGGGCACAGGCACCTTTCACCTGTGTAATCCCACTTAGGTGGATCCACATGTTTTTTGTTATTATCATTGTTGTTAAGTGCTGTAGAGTTGGTTCCAACTCATAGAGACCCTGTATAGGGTTTGCAAGTAGTAGCTGGTGAGTTTGAACCACCAAACTTGTGGTTTAAACTGACCTTATGGTCCAGTGCTTTATCCCACAGTGCCACACCAGGCCCTTTAGTATGTTATGACTCATCCTTACACCATCCTCACAATTGTATGTTTGAGCCCATTGATGCAGTTAATGTGTCAATCTGTCTAATTGAGGGTCTTCCTCTTTTTCACTGACACTCTCCACTACACCAAGCATGATGTCCTTCACAAGGGACTGGTTCCTACTGACAACCTGTTCAAAGTATCAGAAAAAAAGACTCCCCATCCTTGCTTTTCTAAGGAGCATTCTGGCTGTACTACCAAGACAGATTTGTTTATTCTTCTGGATGTCTGTTTGTTGTTTTTGTTGTTAGGCGTGGTTGAGTCAGTTCTGACTCATGGTGACCTTATGCACAATAGAGTGAAACATTGCCTGGTCCTCTGCTAATCTCACAATCATTGTTAAGCTGGAGCTGATTACTGCTGCCACTATGCCAATCCATCTTGTTGGGGGTCTCCCTCTTTAACAATGACCTCTCACTTTCCCAAGCATGATGTCTCTCTCCAGGCACTTGTCCCTCTTAATAATATGTCTGAAGTATGAAAGATAACTACATCCTTCCAAGGAGCATTCTGGCTATACTTCTTCAGACACAGATTTGTTTATTATCCTGGCAGCCCGTGGTACTTTTAATTTTCTTCTCCAACACAATAACTCTAATGCATCAATTCTTCTACTGTCTTCTTTATTCATTCTCCAACTTTCACATGCATATGAGGCTTTTGAAAATGCCACAGCTTGGGTCAGATACACCTTAGTCATCAAACTGACACATTTGCTCTTGAGCATGTTAAAGAAGACTTGTGCAGCAGACTTCACTAATATGTCATTTAATTTCTTGACTGATGTTTCCATGAGTGTTGATGATGGATCCAAGTAAAATGAATTATTTGACCAGTTCAATCAAGTGTCTCCTTGCTCCATTAGAATGACTACCTCTTTTTCTATGTACAGGTTCCTCATGAGCACAATTAAATGTTCTGTAATACTCATTCTCCTCAATATTGTCCACAGCTTGTCATGATCCACACATTGAAAGCCTTTGCAAAATCAATAAAACACAGGTAAACATCTTTCTGGTATTCTCTGCTTTCAGTCAAGATTCATCTGACATCAGCAATGACACCCCTCATTTCGAATCCTTATCTGAATCTGGCTTGAACCTCTGGCAGTTCCCTGTCAATGTACTGTTGCAACCATTTTTTAATTAACTTTAGCAAAATTTCACTTGCTTGTGATATTGATGAAATTGCCCAATGGTTCCTGCATTCCATTTGGTCACCTCTCTTTGGAATGAACATAAGTATGGATCTTTTCCAATCAGTTTACCAGGTAGCTGTTTTCCAAATTTGTTGGTATAGATGAGTAAGTGCTTCCAGTGCTGCTTCAATTTGTTGAAAGATTTCAATCTGCATTCCCTCTATTCTTAGAAGCTTGTTCTTTGCCAATGCCTTCAGTGCACCTTGGACTTCTTCCTTCAATACCATTGACTCTTGATCATATACTACATCTTGAAGTGGTTAAACATAGACGATTTCTTTTTTTGGTACAGATTCTGTATTCCCTTCCATGTTGTTATGATGCTTTCTGCATCATTCATAAGTCTTAAATTTTTTTCTTCAGTTCTTTCAGCTTGAGAAATGCGGAGACTACTCTTCACCTTTGGTTTTCTAACTCCAGGTCTTTGCACATCTCATTATAATATTTGCCTTTGTCTTACTGAGCTGTCTTTAGAAATTTTCTGTTCAGCTCTTTTACCTCCTCATTTTTTTCCATTTGCTTTAGCATCTCTACTGTGGTGATCAAGTTTCAGAGTGTCTACTGACATCCATTTTGGCTATTTTCTTCTTTCTTGTCTTCTTAATGATCTTTTGCTTTCTTCCTGTATGATGTTCTTGATGTCATCCC
>NW_006409024.1:501603-502759 GCF_000296735.1 Chrysochloris asiatica | reverse complement strand
TTTTCCCTCACTTCCCCTTATCGGTGATGAGCATGGTCACCAATCAGAGTGTGTATTCCCTGGTTTTTAATGTGTGATGCATCAAATCCATTCTTGAAATAATCCCTTAAATCAGGTGGATATGTTCAAGGTCATATTTTGGCTCTTGTGGATTTGTTTTAGTTTTCTTCAACTTCATCCTGAACTTGTATTTGGACAATTAATGATCTGTTTCACAGTCTGCTCCTGGTCGTGTTTTGATTACATCGACAGATGTAATCAATTTTATTTCTGTGTATCCCATCTGGTAAGGCCCATGTGTATAATCCATGGTACTTTTAATATTCACCAACACCATAATTTACCTATCCCTGCTAAATCTCAGTTTATAGATATTCTGCTTTTATCTCCCCTGGTTGTTTTTAGCTAGTTACAATTTAATAACCTTTAGTTCCTATTCTGACGATAGAAAAATGCCATTTTACTCATTGTGCAGAGGAACAGCTATTTTCACCATGTGATTTTGAATATTTTCCCACTCCACACCATCTCTATACTTAAAAAAATAAAATAAAATAAAACCAACAGAAACAAAAACTGCTCCTTTTACTTTAAACAGACTTTGTGATGTTGCTCTACAAGAGCACCTACTTGTTTCCACCACCTAGGCACTCCTAAAGTGTACCATAGATATATATAAGGCTTTGACTTTAGGGAATCAAAGTAAAAAACAGTGTTAATCTAGTAATTTGATATTATTTTTAATTAGAAAAATCACTTTTGCTTGTTGAATTTAACAGGTCTCCATAGTAAGATGTTTTGATTGAGAAATTGTTTATGTCTATTTTGGATGAAGATCCCTGAATGACTGATTTGTAAATGGTTCATCTAAAATTTATTCCAGATTGCTGGTAGTATCCTAAAGCAACTGGCAGGAAGAATTGGGAAAGCCTTTGAAATGAATAAGGAGTATCCTTATCTTGACATACACTGGGTTTTATTTTCCCTTTCTATTGTCATAAGGATCCCTGGTAGCACACTGGTTAAGCACTCACCTGCTAGCCAAAAATCAGTAATTAGAACCTACTAGTCATTCCAATAAGGAGCTCTGGTAGCGTAGTGGTTACGAATTGGACTGTGAACCTTAAGGTCAGCAGTTCGAAACTACCAGCTGCTC
>NW_006409024.1:475997-477749 GCF_000296735.1 Chrysochloris asiatica | reverse complement strand
GAACAACTGCCTCTTGGTCTATGTACAGGTTCCTCATGAGCACAATCAAATGTTCTGAAATACCCGTTATTTGCAAAGTTATTCATAGCTTGTTATGATCCACACAGTTGAAAGTCTTTGCATAGTCAATGAAACCCAAATGAAGGTCGCTCTGGTAATGTCTGCTTTCATTCAAGATACATCTGATGTCAGCAATGATATCCCTAGTTCCTTGTTCTCTTCTGAATTCAGCTTCAGTTTCTGGCAGTTCCCTGTTGATGTACTATTGCAACCATTATTGAATTATCTTCAAAAAAAATTTACTTGCATGTGATATTAATGATATTTTTTATGATCTCCGTATTCTGTTAGGTCACCTTTTTTTGGAATGGGCACAGATATGGATCTCTTCCAATAGGTTGGCCAGGTTTGTTGGCCAATTTTGTTGGCATAGACCTCCAGTGCTGCATCAGTTTTATTGAAAGATTTCAATTTGTATTCCATCAAGTCCTGGAGCCTTGTTTTTCACCAACTTATTTCTTCAGTACCATCAGTTCTTGAACATATGCTACCTCTTGAAATTCTTGAACATTGACCACTTCTTTTTGGTACAGTGACTCTGTGTAAACCTTCCATCTTCTTTTGTTGCTTTCTGCATCATTCAATATTTTGTACATTATTGTTGTTTTTTAGTATCATTGAGTCGGTTCTGACTCATAGCGACCCTGTACATGGTTGTACTGCCAACTTTGAGGCTAGCAGTCCAGTGCTTATCCTATGGCACCACAATAGGATCCTTCATTATTTCAAGTCAAGGTTTGGCATTTTTCTTCAGATTTTCAGCTTGAGAAATCCTGAGCATGTTTTTACCTTTTGTACATACAAATACTAGGTTGTATGTGGTTTTGCACTAATAACAATCACCAAAAACAAAAGAGAGAGCTACAGATGACAATATTAATTTTACATAACAAATCATTTCATGGGATTCTCTTGGTTAAGGGGATTAGTCCCATGGTCTCATGAGACAATCTAATAAATGGCATAATATGTAGTTCTTAAAGTTTATACTCTATCTTTCAGTATGGTGGGAAGTGTCTGGGGTCTTAAAAGCCTATGTGCTGCCACCTTAGATACAATTATTGCCACCTTAGTTATATATAATTATGTCACCTTAGATACAATTATTCATCTGAAACAAAAGATAAAGTAAAAAATTGAAAAAGTCAGAAAAGAAACTGTGCTACAGGACTAATTATCTACCTTAACCACTTTTTCTTCCATCTTAAAACCAGAAAAAAACTAGATGGAGCCTGGTCACCACTTCTAGATGTATTGTCAGTAACACAATAGGTGATTCAGGGATAAAAATATGGAGCAGAACTTCATATTCTTAAAGTATCTAGACTACTGGACTCATTGAGGGTGAAGGAGTACCCAAGATTATATCCTCAAGTTGCTTTTGAAATCTTGAATAGAAATTATTCCTTGATATAATCTTTAAGGAGTCCTGGTATAGAGCTGTGGGTTAATGCACTGGATTGCAAAGTCAGTTTGAACTTGCAAGATGGATGATTCAAGCTGACCAGTCGCTCCTCAGAAACATTCAACAAGGTCATTATGAGTCAGAAATTACTCGACAGCACTTAACAATAACAACAATTTAAAAATAAATTTGACTTCCTGGTGTGGTACTGTAGGATCAGCATTGGACTGCAAACCACAAGGCTGGCAGTTCAAACCCACCAGAAGCACCTTGGAAACCCTATATGG
>NW_006409024.1:474853-475654 GCF_000296735.1 Chrysochloris asiatica | reverse complement strand
GAAACCCTATACGTGGTCACTACAAGTCAGAACCAACTCCTTGGCACATAACCACCACCATAACCTTTAAGCTAAGTAACAGGTTAGCCCAAAGAGTAAAGATCCTCACCTATGATAGTGCATTTTTTAAAATTATCTATATAACCAAAGGTTACACAGTTATAAATAAATGAGAAGGTTGGGAAGCAGGGTAAAAAGAACTGAAGCAATTAGAACAGAAATAATGAGAATATTGACATAAAGTGAAAACTTTGTTTTCAGTGTCAGTATTTGGTATGTCTAGAAACTCTGGTTTCTATGTACCTTGGACTGCTAGAACAAACAAATCTTTGTTGGATGAAGTACAGCCAGAATGCTCTTTAGAAGCCAGGATGGCCAGACTTTGTTCCTCATACTTTGGACATATAACAGGAAGGATCAGTCCCTGGAGAAAGATATCCTTGGTAAAGTGGAGGGACAGTGAAAAAGAGGGAGAACCCAACAAGATGGATTGGCACCGTAGCAGTAACAAGGGACTTAAGCAGAGCAGCATTTGAAAAGATAGTGTAGGACTGGATGATATTTCATTCTAATGTACATAGGGTCGCTATGGGTCAGAACTGACTTGACGACAGAAAGCATCAGGAGAAGATGGAAGGAATACACAGAGTCACTGTACCAAAAGGAAATGGTTAATGCTCAACCATTCCAAGAGATAGCATAAGATCAACAGCCAATGATACTTAGGGAGGAAGTCAAAGGTGCATTGAAGGAATTAGCAAAGAATAAGGCACCAGGAATTGATGGAATAAAAATTGAAAT